>NC_067142.1:37819045-37999045 GCF_903995435.1 Acomys russatus | reverse complement strand
AGTCCACTCAGGAGACAGGGGCTACGTATTCCTTTCAGTCACAAATAGAACATTCTCCAAAACTGCTCACTGCCTATGAATAAAGCCTTAAGAAGTACAAAAATCAGAGACTATTTCGTCTTCTATCCCATCAAATCATAACAAAAATAAAAGTAGAAATCAACAGCAGGAGAAACTTCAGAAACTACACACGTATTTGGAGAATGAGCAATCCACTTCTGAACAAACAGCATGTCATTGAGGAAATCATGGAGGAAGTTGGAAACTTCCTAGAGACGTATGAAAAAGGAGGGCAGAGCCTCGGGTCCTTTGGGATACACATCGAATCTCAATGTACTTGTACATTTGCATTGCAGATGGCTTAGGGTATAGATAATTTTGGCAAGAGCCTCTTGATGGAGCTGCATCAGCTACTGTAAGCAGATAGGACCTAGAAAAAAAGAATTAACTTTTATAGTTAACAAGGAATCTAAAGGAGCAATAGTGGCATTTCAACAGGAGAAATATCAACCCTCAGCTTCCCATTTCAGACCTTGAATTCACAAAGAAGGACTTGTCAACCTGTAATAAGACAAACTTGGAAATTTGTTTATTAGCATATGTACTATGGGACATTTGCCACACTTAAAAGCATCAAGCATTGCACGCTCTTTCCCTAGAAACTGACAAATCACTTAAGCAGCATGTACCTCCAAGAGTCCTCAGGCATTCCAGTATCCCAACCGTCACCTTACTGTGCAGATGGAATTGCTGGGTTAAATGTTAAATATTTTCCTCATGGTTCTTCTGTGCAGCTTCAGAATTAATTGGGCCGATTGATTTACCAAAAACCCATATTTTTTTTTTCCAGAACGCACATACTAAAGAGCTCAATAAAGGTACAGACTTTTGGGGCAGGACAAAACATTTTACTGACAGACGCAGGGTTATTGGGGTCAGGACACATAAAAGCTCAAATCGAGTCATTGGATTCTCTGCTTCAACTTGCATAGGACCAGAGGAAGATGAAAAGCAATTGAATACTAGTAGTTTGAAGTCCTGATCGATAAAAGAGTCATCAGCTCTTACACAGCCCTTGTTACTCATTTGTTTTTCCGGTAGAGAACACGCAAGCAGGCCATGAATCATAAATAGAACAACTGTTCTCTACTTCCCTGGGTGGCTTAACAAGGGTCATTTCGTCTCTAGTGCCTCTTAGAGTGTTACTGCGGCTGTGTGGGCAGGAAGGAAAAGATTCTAAACAGACACCTGTCCCTGCCACCCCCCCCCCTTCCCTTGGGCTATCAGGGCTATTGAAGCAATGGATCCCAAGAAATTTGGGATTTCCCAAACTGTCTCGTGCTGTGAACAGAGAAGCCTATGGCCCTCGTGGCAGCTGGAGTGGGAATTTGTCTCCTGGAAAGAGATTTAACACAGTCTGACAACTTGTTAGATCACCTTGCAGGAGAGTCTGGAGCTGGGAGTGCATGGGTCAGGGATGGCAAATCTCATCTTTAGCAGGATTGTCTAGCTATGGCCACCTCTTGCCCTCTCTTTAAAGGTAAGCCTTATGTTACCACCCGAGAGATGGACAGAGGCAGGGCACTCATTCCATCTTTTCACTTGTTCCTCTTTCCAGTGTGGTCACATTGAACAAATGCCCTTCCCAATGGCTGAGCCTAGTTTGTTATGGTGTGCCAAGGCCATACTTAGACACTAACAACTTCAGTAGCAGTGTATTTTACAGTTGTATAACTATTTTGGTTAGCATTATGTTTTATAAAAATGTCTTTAGTGTACTTTTAATATTTAAATTTTAAATGAAAGCAGTTAACCTTTTTTTAAAAATTTTTTTTGTCTTTTGGGTAAAGTTAAGAATATCTCTGGACTGCCATACCTCCAAAACTTACTGACTCTTCATGGCTTTTTTCAGTCTACCCACCAGGACCTCCAAGGCATTTGGTTTCTCTGTGATTCTAGTCTTATCCAGTATTTGCGTGTGCCGCACTGTGCTCTGAAGATGAAGCAAGCTCCAAGAGGGAGTTCATCAAATTGCCTAACTCTTAGTTGAAAAATGTGAGGTTCCCAAATGGAAGGCAAAATTTTCTGAAAAGAAAAAGTTCTGTCAAAACTTCCCGAGGAAGACAAAGACCTCCCTTCTGATAAAGAGCATGCACTTCACAGCCTTGCTCAGCTTCCCCGAAATCCCTGTGGCTCCACATGACTTAAGTCTTTGAGGAAGGGGCATCCTCGCTCAGATCCTAACCATGCATAGAACCTTTGTGACTTAAGAGCAGTGCTCCTACTATCAGCTGCTCAGGGTGTGCCCTGGCCATCCTGGGACTATCAATTTGTTTATGACAAGTATGGATAGTCCCTTGGACTTCTCTTCGATTTCACGGTGACTATCAGAGACCAGTGGTTCTTGACCATGTGTCAGGAGCCTCCTCACCTACAAACAATACCAGAAACAGCTAAAACATCAGAAAAGGGTGTTAACAGGACATTGGACTCTCCTTGAATGTCCTGACCCTCCAGGAAATGTGCAGTTTCTTAGCTAGTTGGTCAACAACCTCCTATGAAATTGAGTTTTGTTTGTATTTTGTTATTGTAAATCTTTGAATTCTGACATTCTTCTTTCATAACCCAAAGAAGGGGTGATTCATCACCCTCTGACCTATGGTTTAAACTATTTATGCTCTAAATTTGTTTAAAAAGTTATTAGCAAATCCATACTTAGTTTTCCCTCTTGGAGCATCATGTCTTTAGAAAGGAAACAGGGAAATATCAGGTAGGGTTTGCTGTCGCAAATCTCATTTCACTCCTGGGATATGGCTCCCTGCCAAGTGGCAAGATCTGCCCAGATGGCAGAACTTACTTTGCACACCAGATTTTGTCATTATCTAGAGGTTAAAGGATTAATAAATATACAGACATCTTTTGGGAACATGGAGGGAACATGATTTTGTAATTCTGTGGAAATCAAAAGCATCGCGGGTCTAATTAGGAACCCCTAGTAAGAATGTGTAGGAAGTTAAATGGTCAAATGCTCGGCTACTCCTGGACGAGATGACTATGCAATAGTCAATGCTTAGAGAAAAAGCTCTCTTAGAAGCTAACACATTTAAAATGCCACAACTGATCCCTGCACCAGACAGACAGCATCATGGGAGGCCTAAAGACGACATCTTTAGCCAGGTTCAAAGAAGCTTTTAGAGCATGTCTTCAGCCAACGCTGGCCATAGCACAGGAGAGTCATAGATGCAGGCCTGGTAGGAGCCAGCTTCCTTGTTCCCTATTGGCTGACTTGGGTGCTTTTTTCTGTGTTAGTTGTAGGACTTCGATTTTAATGCCACTTCCTGAATTCTTAATGACTCCTTGTTATGACTCCAATACCTGGATACAATTGGGTAATGAACTGAAAAAGCATCTAATCCATGACTATTGGTGCTACCATGGCATACCACCTCAAACTAGGTTCTTTAAAATGGCAGAAATGTATTTTCTCATATTCTGCTGGCTAGCAGTCTGGAATCAAGGTGTGCTCAGGGTTGGTTCCTTCTGATCTGGCTCTGGCTCTTGCCTTTGTCACAGCTTCCGCAATTGCTGCCAGTCTTGGTGCCTCTTGGCTTGCTGCTACGTCTCTGCAGCTGCTGTCTTGATTACCACGTGTTGTTATCCTCTGTGTAAAACTTTTCTTGGAAAAAACATGATCACTAGAGTAGGGTCCACTCTAACCTAACACAAGGCCATGTCAACTTTGTTCTGTCTTCAAAGGCTCTTTACTGAATATGTTCATGACCATAGGTTGTAAGTGGATGTTATTTAGTAGGTGCAGCATTACTTGGCTAAGAACAGGGAAGCAGACACCTCTCTTGGTTCTGAGTCCCTGTAATTGGCAGGTGATATCTTGGGTAAATAAATTCAAATGCCAGCTGCCTATAAAGAAACATTGGTTATTTTATATGTACTATATTATATATAAAGTTTGATTTTTGACTGGTTAATATGCCTTATTTGTTATGTCTAGGTGGATTTTTAGGCAGAAAAGAGGTGAGGTGACCAGGACCTCCAAATTCCCTATCACGTCATAAGTAGAAAACAGTGATCGTATCTCTAATGAAAACAGTGACCTTTGGTGAGGCAAGCTTTGTCACTAGATCTTCATAGAAATACAACTTGACAGAGGGCAAAGGATCAAATGCCTGCACTTGGAGAGGCCTCTCTTTCACAGACTGCTTTAAGTAAGATCTCAGCTTCAGAATGAGCGAATGTTTTCTACACTCTAAAATTTAATTTCCTGATGCTGAATGATTTTCATAAGTGTTGATAAATTAATATAAAAATTCAACAAATGAATGAATCATTGCTTTCAACAGCTAGTTCTGGATTGCAGGGTAACAGGCTCTGGCTCCCCCCATGAACAGAAAGAGACCGTGGCTATCCTAGCACAGGATGCCTTCTTCCAGTGAGGCTGACACCACCGGGCTGTCTTGGGACTCATCTCTCTCCTTTAGGAGAAGCACACTATTAGAGACAGGATTCTAAGGAAAGACTCCTCCACACTAACTCTCATAAAAATAGTAGGTGAAGTAGACAATATTTCTCTTCTTTTGGGAGGTGAGGTTGTGTAATTGGCAAGTGACAGTTCCAGCCAGAAACACTCTGGTTATAAGACTGGCCACCCAAGGAGGAGCCTGCTGTTTTAAGAAAAGGAAAGAGGCACTAATATCACTGTAGTTAGATATAATTACAAAGACCTGGTAAACAAGGGAGAAATCAGAAATTTGCTCATTCGGTTAATATGTCTGATTCTGTAGGAAGGGGTGTCTCTCATCTCTTCCTTTAGCCTTCTTAGCTCCTGGCTGACAAGGGAACTGCACGCTCTAATTATAGTGTTCCGTTTAGTGCTTGCCCGTGCTGCGGCACTAGACGTGTGGTCTCTGGAGTTGTACATGCTGCTGTACACTTACTCTGCTGTGAATGGTCCAGCAGATGAACACTCAGCGAAAAACCTAAACCAGGAAAGCCAGCCATTTATGAAGATTGAAAGGGTAGGTTGTATGGTGCTAGGAAAGATGTATAAAGTCCCGAGACAGGGTCTCCAGCAAGGAAGGTTGGCAAGGTCCCTGTCTTCATGAAACTTCTGTGCTGCCAGGGAAACAGCTGATTAAAAACAGTGGAAAAGTAACTTCAGAAGGATGGGAGTTCTATTAACTAGCCCAAATAGAGTTAGGAGATAGAAATGGGCGGGAAAACAGAGTAGACACAGAAGAGATCTCTGAGAGGGATATCCCACTGCAGACCTAAATGGTAGTGATATGAGATGAATGGCACTAAGGTCTTAATATAAGAGGTCTCTAGGTGGAGGGAAAAAACACATTATAAAAGTTTTCTTCTTGCTTACTATGCATGATGAAGACAAAGAAGACACTCTGGCCAGAGGGATAGGCTGAGGAGAGCTCGGTCGCACTGGTATACGTTTTTTTGTTTTTGCTTTTGTTTTGTTTTGTTGTTGTTTGCATTTTTTGTATATAAATAATTACCTTGGTTTTTTTTATGAAATTTTTTTCCACAGAGTCCAGCAGACTCTTGGTGAACAGGCAAAAGAAAGTGTCTGAACCTCCAAATAAAGTATCTGATCCCTCAAAGTTGGGAGTGTACCCCTGAACTTGACTCTGAAATGCTGCTGCTGCTGCTGCTGCTTCTGAGCCCTTCAGTCCTTCTGGAAGCCCCTAGAGCTGACCTCTGGTTCTTCCTCAAATGCCAAGGTTCTGTGCCTTGTGAGGACCTCGTAGAAATGTACTTAAATAAGCTAAGTAAAGGGGCATTCTCAGAGGCCCTGCCTGAGTCTGGGTGGACAGTATTGAGAGTCTAGTCAACTTAGTGAATCCATGCATTGTGCTGGCTCCATGCCCTGGCCCCGATGGTGGCCTAGAACCGAAAAGATCTAGGATCCTTTTAGAAGGCTGTATCAATGTGAGTTTCAGCCTTAATCCTGCATCATCACAGTAGATGCTTGAGGGTGTGTGTGTGTGTGTGTGTGTGTGTGTGTGTGTGTGTGTGTGTGTGTGTGTGTATGGAGGGATCTGAAAGAGAGGAAGCTTTTTTCCTAGAACTCCTGCCAAACATCCCTCCAATCTCATTGTGTTTAGTTCAGCCCTTGGTGAGTACTGAATCAGTTCCGTGGGCAGTAAGATGGAATTTTCTCATTGACTTAAGCCAATGAGCACTCCTGGAGCAAGCAAGACAGTTAATTCTATTTACACTGAGATGACACAGAGTGTGGGAAAACTTTCTTAGGAAAATGCCTTTGGCAGAGGAATGAGATAGTGTCAGAGCTTAGGGGATACCAAAAATGAACATCAGATCAGGGTTGGACAAATACAGCCTTTGAGCTAATGTCTACTCAGAGCAGCCTAGAGAAGCCCTGGACCTCTGAATAGATTTACTTCCTCCGACTCCCAGAATTAGGACTTGAACCCCAAACTTGTACTTGCTAGTCAAGCATCCTACCACTAAACCGTATACTCAACATTAAGCTTTACCTGTTTAAACTACCAGGGAAGAGATGAACTAAAGGAAAGGAGCATTTTGTGCCTCTCCCCCTCCCCAAATTGATATGAAACTTCAATTTTAACATATTACAAAAGTTTTTCTGGAATGCTAGCATGCTCAGTTGTCAATACTGTCTTGTGGTTGCCTCTGTAGCATAACAACAGAATTGAGTTGCTGTGCTAGAAGACTGGGGTAGTGCAAAGAGGAAGTGAAGCATGTTACTGTTTAGCATCCAATGGGAAAAGTCACCAACTCTACCATTGCATTTGAGCCAGCTTATTAGATGGCGCATATCACTGGGAAGCTGTGACATGGCCTTGACTGTAGTCATGAAGGTTTTTTCCTTCCTCTTTCCTCTCTGGCTTTCCTTCCCATGTCATAGCCCTGCTTTTTGTGTGCACATCAGTCTTGTTGGGAATGCTCCTCCCAGCTGGTAGCAAACGCTAGCTTACAGTGTGGGCTCAGTCTGTTCTTACAGTTAGTGAACCCAGAAAGCATGCAGCTCCCAGGAGCATTTGCAAAGCCCTGAGGAACATGCATGGTGCCTGTGCCTTGGATCTATAGCTCATTGATGGAATAAATGACTGTGCCTAAAGCATGAAGGATTCTGATTAGCCAGGCTAGCAAAGTTCTCACCCTGAATCTGAGGTCCTAAGGGCAGAGGAATGACAGCCCTTCCAGTAGCAAGTAGGGAATTCCCAAAGAGAAGATGCCAGAAGGCAAAAACGACGGTATCAGATATTTCTTGAAAACCTAGCTTTAAATTTTTTAAATGCTTATCTCTTCTTTTAATAGATGTTCAACTAATCACTGGCTTTATTTCAATAAACTCGCTCATACTGTACCCATTTATTTTGTTTTAAAGCTCAAATTAAGTATATTTTAAAATGACAAACAACAATAAAATGCCTTAAAAATGAGATGGGGACCCCGTGACAATTTGCTATATGCACACATTTCGGAATGTCAATGCCCCTTCTTTCTAGAAGTCTTTATGCTTTGGGAATGCACAGTGATAATATTTGGAGTGATTTTTTCCACTCAAAATTTGCCTGAAGCTTTGGAGAATTGTTTAAGTTCTATTCTGAAATAAGTTGCTGGCATTGTAAAACAGATCCCCCTCCCCCTAAAGCCAATTCAAGAGAATCTATGTCTGCTTATCCAGTTGAAGCATGAAACAAAAGGGAATGTTTTTACAGAGAGCAGATTTTCTGAGAACAGTTGCTTAGGCAGTTTTTGGAGCAATGGGATTTAGATGTGGCGGAAAACATGTAAGGCCCCAGTACCTGATGAGACTTGTCAACACTTTGAATTCTACATCTGTTGTTGATCACACTGCGGGACTTGTTAATATGTTTATGATCATGTTGCCACAATGGAAAACACCAAGTTAAACTGTCATGTCTAGTCAGGTAGGGCACCAGGTCCTTCATGCATATTTGATGGCAAACAATTTCAGTAAAACCTGGCTAGGTTACTTCATTAATGGAAGTCACAGAAAGCCTTGTGTTGGGTTTTGTTATTCTTGATGCCTGAGGCATAAGGAAGTAGAAGAATTTGAGACACTTAAGCCAGGAAACTGGAATAATAATTAGTTCCCCCATTAACAAAGCATCAGTCCTGTGTGAAGAGTTCCTTGGCTTTCCTGGGCTGCCATCTCTCAGCTGGCTAGTGAGTAAACAGGAGTTCCAATGTCTGCGTGAGGTGTGCTAGAGTTCAGATACTTGCTAAACACCGTTGGTTGTTAAAGTTGAGAAAATCCTGAGAGCTTGGACCAGCATGACACAGTCAGGATTCCACATGTAAGGAATCTTCTCAAAATGACAAACAGGGGCTTTCCTTCATGTCTGCTATCTCTTTCCTCCCCTCCCTTTTCCACCATGATGCATATGAGTGACTCCTAAGTGAGGTGTAGAATTTCCTCCAGTAAGATCAGGGCAGCTTGAATAGATACCACAGAAAAAAATCTTTATGATAGTCCCACTTAAAAAGCTTCATGTGTTGAGTAAAATCATAAAATAAGATCCACACAGAGTTGTCAAAGGGAACCCGAATTATTCAGCCTGTGCCATTGTAGTCCCATGGACACCAGCCTCGATTGACCTGCCCTCTCTGCACCTGATGGGCCTAGAATAGTGGCTGGGGTAACCGACGACATAAACACATATATGAAGTGCTATCTCTCCGGCTGCACATTGCCTTCCATTTTGTTGTGGTTTTATATATCTCCAACTTCCACACTAGAAAGCATCATCCTTAAAGGTGAGGACTTACTAAGAAGCGCAGAGAGTATATATGTCTACTGTGGATTGGATATTTTGAAGGAGAAGTATGGAATTTATTATATTTAAAAATCACGTACCTGTGGGGAACAGAATATGCCAGTATGTGTGGCAGTATTCCTGTTTCTTCTTAAGCATTGCTTATTTTCTTATGAATTAAAAAAAATTAATGTTGTGGTCAAGATAGAGAAAAATAAGCGGATACTGTCCAAAGCTGACCTTTCAAACTTAGACACTTAACAGAAAGTAGTAAAATCAGGCGGTATGGAATCCTAAATGGAAATACCTGAGCCGTTAATTTGGAAATGGCCACTAAGACATGATGGTTAGAAGAGCAAAGCAAGAGTGCCTGTCAGAAGGATAATCGGTCTGTGAAGATCCTCATTAGACTCATTTATACCTCAACTTTGGGCCAAAACCAGGAAACAAAGGCAATGGGGAAAACCAAAGGACCAGTCGTCCATGGAACTTCTCTATGGTCCCTAGAGCATAAATGGTTAAAAAAAAAAAAAAAAAAAAAAAAACCGGACAGACTTTTATAGCAAAGCATGACACTGTAGGCCCCTGCCACTTAGGATAAGAAGGAATTTGTATTTCTTGACTATGGATCCGTGGCGATTTCGCACAGGGCTCCTGTTTGCTCCTGTTTAAACCTGCTGTCTACAACGATGGCCGACACATAGTAAGTGTGAGGAAGGATGCCGTGTGCAAACAAGTCATCAGCAGACACCAAAGCTTCACCTCAAACTGTCCAGCTTTGGTGCTGTTAGAAGGCGAGGACAGAAAGGAACCCGCAGTGACTGACCACTGGCGACAAATCGTTACCTTCAGAGTCTGTCTCTGGTGTCACTTTGCTTTGCTCTCCGCCCCTCCTCTTACTCCTCCAGATCTCTTTATTCAGAGAGTGGGCTGCATCACTTTGGACAGCAGCTTTCCTTCTAGGATGAACATAGACTTCCCAGTATCTTCTTAAATAATAAGGATTGTTCTTTTAGTTTGTGCAGTATCTATCAACTGGAGAATATTGTTTTGGTTTCAGAATTCCCACATTTTCTGTAAACAGAGAAAAAAATGTTCTCCTTTGTGGCAAGAACTTGAAAAAAGAATTATTCCCAAATAGCTCTCATTAAGACAACAAAATCAGTTTCTGTCCCCAGAGTTTCTCACTGCACCATCTTGCGGCAGTCCCATCTGTTTCTGACTGTTGGTATAACAGTTAAAGTAATATTTTAAGTTAATACATAGCAACAAGCTAATTTAGCAGACATGTGAAGATGATATGTTTTTATAAAAGTTTGCCTGTCAAAATTGATGGAGTTTGACTAAGAAAAATGGTAAAAGAAGACCTAACTGTTCAAACGAATGCTTGCCTTTAAAATTAATATCTTCTATGGTAAGAGGAAAAGCCATCATCAACAGATGATTTCAGATGGGGAGCATGCTCCCCAATGCCTGCTCCTGTGAAATGCCCAGCACTGAAATTTATTGCCAATGAAATAACAAGACGAGGCTCACTTGTGCTCCTGGTACTGTGCTGGATACAAAGAATAATGTTTTGAACTTCCCTTCTTCCTTTGACCTCTTCTCATAAAGCATCGGGGTTACTAAGCACCAAGAAACTCAAACTGCCATTTTTCAAGCTAACTGAGCATTCAATGTAAACAAACCGTGCAACTCTCTGCCTGTCTGCGGGCAAAACCGTGCCAGAGTATTCTATGTTGGCTAGTGTCTGAGCAGAGTTATTTTCTGTAGTCAGAATTATCTGAGTCCCTGCTATAAATTTAAGATTACAAAGATTTCACAAACAGTTACTATCAGCAAAGCATACTGGGCTGAAAAGCAAAGAATTCATTACTGTTACTACTATTTTTTTTTTTTTTTTTGAGACAGGGTCTCATGTAGCTCAGGCTAGCTTTGAACTTGCTATGTATTTGGGGATGACATTGAACTTTGAAACCTTTTGATTCTACCAACCACTGGCAGTTCAGGCATGTACCACCATGCACAGTTTTAAGTGGTGCTGGATGTCAAACTCAGTCTCTTTTTTTAATGCCAGGTAATCATTATACCAACTGAGCTACAGCCCCCGTCCTTATTTTAGATTTTTGAGATAGTATTTCAAAAATTATTATTTGAATTAGATATAATTCCACAAATGGATTTAAGACAGAATATTCATTTCCTCAACTTGTGAATAATAAAATGCCACACTTTATTATTTCTAAATGATGTCACAAAAGTCAAATAACATAATAATATGTACAAATATGTTTCAGGTACCACAAACATACAGGACATTGTTGTGCAGGACTTTAGTCAAAGTTCTCCATAGAAACAGAGCCATCACTAGGTAAATATATGTCAGGGTGTGTGCACTGCTCACAAATTATGCCATACACCATTAATATATTATACATATTAAATCTAGAGAGAGAATGCCTGTGAAGGTATTAATTGCATGCCCATGGAGGCTGAGAGGTGAGCAAGCTGGTGTAGTTTGAAGACATGAGAGCAGAGAATAGGTGCTTTTATTTTGATTTGCTTTCAGCTTGGAGGTCTGTGAACCAAGAACGCCAAAGGATGGGCAGAAAGAGTGAATTCATCAGCTTTTTGGGTTGTATTTGGGTCCTCGGGAGACTAGATGGACTCTACAACCATGACTGCCATGTAGTTTTTTCAGCTCACCAATTTAAATGACTGTGAGATGGCTCAGCAGGTAAAGGCACTTGCCGCATAAGCCTGGAAACATGGCCTGAATTCCTGGGGTCCATGTAGAGGTAGGAGAGAACACAGTCTACAGAGCTGTCCTTTAACCTTCATGCATGTACCCTGCACAAGTGCCCACACTCACATCACGCACACAGAGAAACACAGCATCATCATCACAACAACAATAGTGATGCTAGAATCTTTCAGAAACATCCTCATAGATAATGCTCAGCAATATATAACCAGATATCTGGGGCCAGATGTCTTATGACTCTTTCAGGTTGAGACATAAAGTTAACTAGCACCCCTTATGGCTGAAACCTGTTATCTTTTGTCCATTTTATTTTTCATCTTCTTTTCCTCTTTTCACGTGGGGGTAGAGATGTGGGCTTTCCTGCTGTGTAGCTCACACTGTCTTCAAACTCATCACGCAGTTCAAGTCAGCCTCAAACTTGCTTTGTAACCTACACCGCCCTCAGGCTGTCCTCAAACTCTAAGTCATCCACACAGTGCCAGGATTACAGGCCTGCATAGCCATGCCCACTTCAAAGACAATCTTTTCAAGATGTCACCCAGGTTGCTTTTTATTTATATTGGACTCAATTCTTTGTGCTGTGCTGTGTGTGTGTGTGTGTACGTGTGTATATGTGTGTGTATGTGTGTATGTGTGTGTATGTATGTGTGTATGTGTGTGTGTGTATGTGTGTGTGCATGTGTGTGTATGTGTGTGTGTATGTGTGTATGTGTGTGTATGTATGTGTGTATGTGTGTGTATGTGTGTGTGTATGTATGTGTATGTATGTGTGTATATGTGTGTATGTGTGTGTATGTGTGTACGTATGTGTGTATGTGTGTGTGTATGTGTGTATGTGTGTGTATGTGTGTGTGTGTGTGTATGTATGTATGTGTGTGTGTATATATGTGTGTGTTGGGGGCGGGGCTAAGGTCATTATTAGATGTCTTCCTCTACTATTCTTCATCTTGCTGTTTTGATATAGGCCCTTTCACTGAATTTGGAGCTAGTATGTGATGTTGAGCAATCCTTGGGTCCTTCTGTCTCTGCTTGCCTAAAGCTGGACTTGTAGGAGTGCCTCCATAGCTTTGTACGTGAGCGCTAGGGATTCGAACTCAGGTGCTCATGCTTGCACAGCAAGCACTTTACCGACTGAACCATCTCCCCAATGTCTCTTTCTGATTTTAGCTATTAAAGATAAATATACATTACAGTGCCAGTAAAATCTACTCGTCACTCTGCTGAGTTATCTGTCTAAGCATGTTTGTATCTTGTTGGTCTTTTCCTGGCTTTCACTGACGAATGATATAATAAATGAGATTCATTATAACATATGCCTGGTATGCAAGATTTTGGATTCCCAACCAAAGTGTAAGTCTCACAAAACCCAATTTGGGAAAGCCTACCAATATCCCCAAACAAGTAAAAGTACCTCCTGTCTTTGAAACGAGAAAATAATTACATAAAGGTTTTTTTCCACCTAGGCCTTGAAGAATCACTCTATAAAAAGCTGTAAAGAGGAACAGACAAGTCAGCTTGCAACTCACATGGATCCTGGTGCAGACATTTTTGACTTCTAGTCAGGAACTAAGGCCCTTGCTAATCACAGCAGAAGGAGCAGAGTATAAGCATTGATCATCCTCCAGCTCTGAGCCTCAATCACCTCAGGGTGGCATGAAGTGGGAAGAATTTCACATTCACGGTATTGGAGGGACCCAAAGCTGTGGAACCTGAACATTTTATATGGAACATTTTACACCTCCCCTCTGCTCTCGAGAGAAGAAACATCCTTCCAATGATGACCTGAAACAGAGGTAGTCAGAGTTTCTAATTGAAAAAAAAAAAATTACTGTGCAGAAATGTGAGAGAACCAAGGGGAACTGTTATCGGCACTTGAGTCCCTCATCAGCATCAGCATCAGCATCAGCATCAACTCCCTTCACTCTAACAGACCATCTCCCCTCTAAAAAGAGGCAGTTGGAGCTTACATATGACACAGCAGGTTGGACGCTTCCTCTCTTTTGGTTCAAGGCATTCTGTAATTATTATATAATTCAGCCCCAACCTCTCACTCCATGACTCTCTAGCGTGAAAGGCCTGTCCTGTGGCTTTCACCAAAATGGTGGCTTTCACAATCACTGAGCAAGTGCACGTCTTTCAGATTTTATGGTAAGGATGCGATTTGGGTGAAAGACAAAGGGCCAATTCTGAGGGGGGAAAAACTGCACAAACTCGAAATTACGCTTTTGGTTATGTGTGGGGTGCTGACGAACTCTTCTGACAGTGGGCATGTGAGGTTCAAATCTGTAAAGAAGACAATGAGTTGTTAGAGGGTTTAGCCCTGCAAGACTGAGTTAAGTGGATTCTGCATGGATCTGCCTGTAAAAGTTCACATTGGGTCACATTCAGACAAGTACTACATTTTCCCATCATTGATTAGAGATAAGATTGGATTTTCACTAAAAGAATAATATGGTAAAAACTCAGTGGAATTCTTCCCTTTTGGGATATGCTGGACACAGAGCTGTTGTTGATTTCCTGAACTTGCCCCATTTTCCTTTAGGTACAGGACAAATTCTGTGTCAGTGATAACACTACAAGCAAAGAAAACTTAAATGTCCTTGAGGTACACAAAAAAATAATGTATATCATAGCAAAGAGCATCTGACATCTTAGTGTGTACACAGGAAGAAGCTGGATGGAAAGATCTTCCATTAGAGAGCTCGGTGGTGGACCAAGGAAACAGAAGGGTCAATAACGGGCTTGCCATTCACTGGCGACCAAAACTCAGAATCCACGTTTAAAAAAAAAAAAAAGCCACATGTGATGATGTGATCTTGTAATCCTGGTGTTGGAGAGACAAGAGATGCAGATTCCTGGGGCTCACTGGCCAACCAGCATGTCCTACTTGGTGACTTCCAGGCCAGGGAGAGACTCTGTATGAAAAACACAACAACAACAACAACAACAACAAACAACCAGGGTAAATGATGTCTGAGGGACAACCTCAGGTTGACTGCTGGCCTACACATACCCCGACATGTGTGCATCCATATGAACACACAAATATACCACCAAATCACAATAGTTGAAACTACTAACAGGACCAGAAAGATCACTTATACTTAGATTGGAACGTCCTGGGCAATGTTGTTTAGGAGGAAGCATCTGGGGAGTGCTCACTCAGCAGAAAATCATGATCCAAGATTAAGAGTAGGGTCTTTGAAACCCTGGTTCCTCATTGGCTTCAGTCGGTCTATCAAGAACTGTGCGAATCACACCAGAGAGGAAAATTAATCTGGGAGTAAGTAGTCATTATAACACATTGTTTCTTTCCTTCTCTCCCTCCCTCCCTTCCTCTCTCTTTTCCTTCCTTTCTTCCTCTCTCCTTTCTTCCCTCCTGTCCTTCCTTCCTTCCTCCTTCCCTCCCTCTTTTTCTCCATTCCTCCTCCCTTCCTTCCTCTTCCCCTTTTCTTTTGCTTAAGACAGGGTCTTGTCATGTAGTTTAGGCTGTCCTTGAAAGTCTATCAATCTGCCTATCTCTGTCTCCAAGTCCTGAGGTTATAGGCATGCAATACCAAACCTGATTATAATACTGCATCTTATTTGTCTGTCTTCCTTCCTCCTTCCCTCTCTCCCTTCCTTCCATCTTTCTTTGCTTCCCTTCTTTTGTTTTTCTGATCCAGGATCTCACTCTGTAGTTCTGGCTGGCCTGGAACTCACTATATAGGCCCAGATGGCCTTGAATTCACAGAGATCCATCGGCATCACACCCCCCCCCACACACACACTTTGGTATCCATTGGTAGCAACAGTTTTTCACCAATTTAAAGCTTGCCTTTCCTCCTGCAAGTTTTTCCTTGTTTTTTTTTTTCCTTACATTCCTCAGCACCGTGCTTACAGTGTACCACGTTGCCAGCTCACATTCTGCTCCCGCTGCCATTGCTTCTGTTTATCTTCTTTGTCACCCCACAGCAGAGTCAGAATGGATATCATAAGGATATGGGATTAACGTTTAAATACCTTTCTCTTGCATGACGAGCTCTTTTTATATCCCACAGGAACCACTCTGACACCAACAGAACATCTGCAGAGACCATCACTTTGGTGGGAGCCACGCTCCTGCAATCTGTCACTGGTGGGAGAGGTTCAAGAAAGGTAAAAATGAAAAGGGGTTTGAAGTAGTTTGTTTTACACGCTCTTAAGAAGCAATGAAAAAAATTATTTTACCTCATTTGTGTATGTGTGCGCATGCAGCGTGTGTGTGTGTGTGTGTGTGTGTATGTGTGTGCATGCAGCGTGTGTGTGTGTGTGTGTGTGTGCATGCAGCGTGTGTGTGTGTGTGTGTGTGTGTATGTGTGTGCATGCAGCGTGTGTGTGTATGTGTGTACATGCAGCGTGTGTGTGTGTGTGTATGTGTGTGCATGCAGCGTGTGTGTGTGTGTATGTGTGTGCATGCAGCGTGTGTGTGTGTGTATGTGTGTGCATGCAGCGTGTGTGTGTGTGTATGTGTGTGCATGCAGCGTGTGTGTGTGTGTGTGTGTGTGTGTATATGTGTGTGTGTGTGTGTGTGTGTGTACAGGTGTATATGCAGGTATATGTGCGTATGAGTAAATACCAGGGGACAACCTTGTGTATTTTCCTTTTTTTTTTTTTTTTTTTTTGAGACCTGGTCTCTCCGGAGATTCTGAGGTTCAACAATGAGGGCCCCTGACTGGCCAGGAAGCTTCAGAGATCTGCCTGTCTCGGTGTCCCCAGAGCTGAAGGGCTCTTAGCCAGTGCCTGGCTGTTTACCTGGGTTCACGTGAAACTCAGATCCTCATAACTGCATAGCAGGGCACTTTACTGACTGGGCTATTTCTCATGCTCCCACTTAGGAATACAGTTGAAGTGTTAGTGCTGGGTGGCTGCCATGTCAGTGACAAGGACAGCTGCCACCGTTGCTTGCTTTTGTCTTTATTTTTATTTTCGGTCAGGGGGTGGCGGGAACCACATTCATAACTTTTAAATAAAGGAGTGGTTCAACTTTTGTTGCCTGTTTGGCAAAGGGAGAGATGTGGTTATGTGTGCTGAAGAGGGCCAGGGAGAGAGAGGGAAAAGGCCAAAAGGCACTAGTGTCACAAGGAAGAGGTCACACAAGAAGATGTCATGGGAAGCTGTGGTTCTCTGACCTACACAGCAAAAGAGTCATTTCTGAAGCCCAAGAAACAGATGTCTGGGTCTTAATGCAGGTTTCCTGGATTTGAATATCTGTTACAGAGCAAAGAGAAAAGGGCATTCATGGTTTTCCTTTGCTTAATATATATATATATATATATATATATATATATATATATATATATATATATATATATATATATATATATATATATATATAAAGCAAGATGTTCTTATCCAGAGAGCCCGAGAGAGTGAATTTTAAGAAATTCTCCTAACTTTTGGAGACAGTAAAATCCAGGGTAGCCACTTTCCAACAGCGCGGACCTAGGCATCAACGTCTCCATTTTCTGTCAAAGGAAAACACCGTCAGCCTATCTCATGAGGCTGCCGAGAAATTTAAAATAATGAAACCCGCATGGTGCCTGGCACAGAGTGTACTTGGAAATATTTACAGTTTTGAAATTGTAGGAACGTTAATAGCCATGTCTTCCCGGCAGTCACCCTCAAAGCGACATAGACTGTGAGACTCTTTCAGGTGGGCTGCGGGTAGAGGGGACGGTGGAAGAGCGGATCTTTTTTTCATTTGAGCACCCGTGAGGGCGATGCATTGTCGGCTGTAAAATTAGCAGGGGTAAGATAATCTGCTTATTGTGGGCATCTTTGTCTACACTCTTTAATGCCCATTTTTCTTGGAAATAATAGGGCTGGGAATTAGCTTCAAAATAGACAGTTAAGGAAAAAAACTGAAACATCACACTGGCTCAGCCAGCAGCTTCCTTAATAATGTAAGGCTAAGGGAATATCCTGTGGAAACAACAGCCCTCTAAGAAAGCCAAATCCAGAGTTCAAAAAAAAAAAAAAAAAAAAAAAAAAAACCCCAAACCACTCTTTTTTATAACATTAGGAGCCAATTGTCATGACTTTATATATAAGCATCTAAATCGGTAAAAATGCTTTGTTACTATGCTTGTATATACAAAACCTCACACTTGGAAAACTAATAACTTTGAAAATGACTGAATTCTTGGGAAAAAATAGCCAGTTTCTTCTTGGACTTTTAGCAGAACAGTAGTCCGAAATCTAGCTGATAAATTTTTCATGTATATTGACTTTTTTTTTAAAGGCACGACCCAACTATGTTTAAATTCTTAACATTTACAAACTATTGAATAACAAACTGACATTTTAATTCCTGTCAGATAAAGTAACACTTTCCTCTATATTTTGTTGTAGTCCTCATTTTTCAAAGATTTGATATTTTGTTCTTACTTGTTGGACTCAGCATAAATTATGGCACGTTGAGAAACTATAATTTGAACCTCTCCTCATCCTAAGAAGGCTCTGGCTCTCTCATGCCATTTTTGCTGTTTCTCCTGGACTGCTTCTATGGTTTTTTGTTTTTGTTTTAATGAAGTGAAAGAGTAGCATCCCTTTATTTTTTTTTTTCAATGAATTTTAACATTCTCTTCACCATACAGGGTGTTTTAAAAATACATTTTTAGAAGATAGGTTATAGTTATAAATAACCAAAATAAACAATGAGATTCAATTGCATATATCCAGAATTTATT
Source organism: Acomys russatus (assembly GCF_903995435.1). Classification (NCBI taxonomy): domain Eukaryota; kingdom Metazoa; phylum Chordata; class Mammalia; order Rodentia; family Muridae; genus Acomys; species Acomys russatus. The sequence continues at coordinate 37,980,773 of NC_067142.1, read as the reverse complement.
TCTGTGCAAGGATATTCAGCCTGCAGAATAAATGTATTAATGTATGTGAATTCATAGGCTCAGATTGCTGCTGGAGTTGAAATAATTACTAGTGTTATATGAGCCTCTTTTATGGGGAAAAAAACTAATTTTAGGATTCTAGCACCTTACTTTTCCGTTTATTCCTAAGCCTTATTGTTTATAGTTATCTTTGCCAGCCTTGCTATTAATAGTAAGCTGCCACCAAGATGGCTGTGACAGGTTTCAGATGGCCCTTCATTGTCACCGCCTTCGTGTGGCTTCATACTGTTCATCTTCAGAAATGCATTTTCCCTGTTTAGTAAGTGTGTCTGGTATTTAGATATTCTGACAGCAGATGTCACTCGCCTTCACCCGCATTTACGGTTATTTAAGTAAATAAAATATAACAAATACCAAGACAGCTTAGAGTTGAAAAATGAAACCTTATCTGATAATATTATAGAAATAACCTTCTTATTACAAAAGTAACAATTGTTCATTTTTGGGAAGTTAGTATGGTTTACAGAAGCACAAAGAAGAAAATAAATTCTCAAGCGTGCTCCTCCCTGCAGAAGATGAGTCTGTAGTAGCCTGGGATACATGTGTTCTGGTAGACTGAGGTAGACAGCCATCTATAGACAGACGGATGTTGTCTTCTGTACTCAAGCACACATTATAATACCTTTAACTTTCAAAAGTTGACACAAAGGCATTCTTAATTATCAAGGGTCACTTGTGAGGACTGAAGCAGAGCACAATTTTTAGGCAGACGTTTATCTAAATCTAAAGAATGAAACTCAGATTGACTTTTCCCTGTCATAGCTAGGAATTAAATTCCCAACTAAATAAGCTGGATAAAATTTCCTAACTCACTTGGTATGGTAGGTTGGTATTAGAATCCATGTCTCTTGCCTACTTTCCTTAACATTTTTTATGCAGAGGGGAGAGTCTACTCTTTGCCTTTGAGGCCTGTTTTCCTTTATTATATTTATCCCAAAGCTCAAAGGACTAACCCAGGACTAACCTTGTCTTGTTCAAATCAATTTAATACATCAAACCAACTAAAAGCAATAACCTTCAAATAAGACAGACTTGGGTTTTAATCCTTTCTATACTACGCCATGGGTAGGTGACCATATAAGTAACTGTTGCTTCTCTGTGGTCCTTCTGTCTATCTGTGAGATGATGTGGGAGCAGTTCCTGCTGTGACCCTTTAATCCGGTTCCTCAGGCGTGGTGACCCCCAACCATAAAAGTATTTCCGTTGCTACGTCATAACTGTAAATTTGCTACTGTTGTGAATAGTAATTGTAAATATCTGTATTTTCCAATGGTCTTAGATGACTTCTGTGAAAGGGTTGTTCAGTCCCCAGAGGGTTTGCTACGCATAGGTTGCCTCAAACATCTACTGTCCTGTGAGAGAACACAGAAGTCAGGCGCTGTCTGGCCCTGAATCTGCGACCCTGTCTCTTCTTACTTTGCAGCTAGTTTCATGAAACACTGTAACATGAAATCCTATCCTAAGTAGAAACTGAAACAGGAATTTTTAAAGTTTGATCAAGCTTGAAAAGTCAGACATGGCAGCTCTGATTGCTAGTGGAAATTAGTACAGATGCCAACATGTGAGCATCGGGGAAGCTGCTGGTCAGGAGCCAGTAGAGAGCCAGAGCTCCTGAGGGTTCCTGAGAGGTATCCCAGAGAGCCAGATGCTCTGGTACCAATCCTCGCAGAACTACAAATGCTTGTACTCAGAGGTGCTCAGTGTCCAGGCTAGAGAATATGATGTAAGGGACCATCAAATATGACGAGATCCCTCCCCTGCAGCACATAAACAAAGCGAGGTGGAAAACAAAACAGAAAGCCCGCATGATAATCCTCTGCAGTATACTGCTTCATGAAAGAACATTTTAGCCCAAATGGGGAAAGCTGTGCCAAGAAAACTGAAGGCAGGCAGGCTGAGCCAAATTAGAACAGAGTAAAAAATTTGTCATACCTTTGTAATTCACACAGCAGCCTTCTCAGCTCAACCACAAGCTGTCCAGATGTTAGCCATCTGACTCTTTATAGCCATGGTCTGTTTTTCCTTTAAAGCCCCCTTTCCTCCTCAGCGTTCCCAGACCTGCCGTGTTCCTCTGGAATTGGAACCCAAGTTGAATGAAGAAGAATGAATCGTCTGCTCAGTTTGCAGGGCCAACTTCTCCCTTTCAGGAGAAACATTTTGAGACCTCAGATTCTCTGATTCAATTTACACCATAGCAAGGAAATTTAGCCAAGTAATTGGCTAAACACTAAACTTGGCCTAGAGTAGAAGCTTTGACCAAATGATTATGGGTTGCTTGAGCAAGCCAAATGACTTAACTGTTCTGTAGCAATTTAATTGAGCTATTCCTCAGTTTCTCCCATGGCAAAATGAAGATAATAATACTGACCTCAAAGTAATAAATGAGATCATGCATATCGCACACTAGCCAGCTCCCAGTACCTACAATATGCATTGATTGTTTTGTTTAAAATCTCCTTTATTCCCCCCCCTCCTTTGAGTTCCATTGAAAAAAGCTCTCAAGATGGTGATAGATAACAGGAGAACCTTTTTGTATCGATTTAATGATGACCCTGTCATTTATTCAGTATTGGCTCCAAAGCAGAATGCAGCTGGGCTTTAGATCTGAAGATGATACCTGAATGCTCCAGTACTGGAACTGGCCAGCAGAGAGGCCAGAATGGTCAAAGGACAAGCTGCATAGTTTCTCAAGCCAGCTGCCAGTTTCTCAACTCAATCTGTGGCCAGCCCCATCCATCCATACTCCACTGAGAAAATGGTTCTCAAAAATGGAGGAACGGTGTGTAACAAACAAACCCCCAACCGAATGTGGAGAGATGGCTCAGTGGTAAAGAAGACAACCTGTCCTTGCAGCGGACCTGGATTCAGTTACTAGTATCCAGGGCAGGGAGCTCCCAACTGCCTACAGCCCCAGCTTCAGCCAGATCCAATGGCTCTGTTGTCACAGGCACTATTATTCACATGCATGTGCAAGCACACACACTCACACACACATACACACACTTAAAAACAAACAAACCAACCAACCAAACACTTCCAAAGCATGAAGGATGGAAGTTCAAGCAGAAAGTGTGCCAACAGTGTCATAGATCAGAGTTCAAGGAAAATGAGTCACTATATAGTTTCCAGTTTGCTTTCATTTAAATACAAAAGTAAAAGTAAACCACAAACTCAACTACTGATTATTTTTTTTAAATCAAAACAAAATTAAACAGAACAACATTTAAAATGGTGCTTATTCTAAACATAAGGCAGCAATATTATTTAGAGGAACCCCGGGGAGGTCCTCTCTGCAGTAAATAGAATCATGACCTTTGCTGACACTGAATGTCAGTGCATTTGATGGGCAGCATAAAACCTGACAGTTCCCAAAATGATCTTGTCCAGTGACATGTGTGGCACAACAGCAGCTGTGACTGTTTTCGGTAATGGAGAAGTAATTAGTGTATGACACACAATGCTGAAAAATGTCTGTGTTTGGTTGTAAAAATATAGCAATATATAATAGCATTCTTTCTTGAGTTTTTAAATATATGGGTAAACAGATGTCTGAGGTAGCTCCTGGATCTAGCTACTTAGTTTTTTATTCTAAAATAATGCTAATATCTGGGCACTGCCCCAACAATGTGACTCGTGAAGAAGTCCAGAATATTCCTTATAAAATTCCTTAGGGTATTGATCCTGGACTGTGCTGCTAATACTGCATGGCAGTGTTGGCCTTTAGGCCTTGTATCTTTATCTGACCTTTAAAACACTTATTTTCAGTGTGTGTGTGTGTGTGTGTGCACGCACACACACACACACACACACACACACACGCATGTGCAAGAATGCAGGTGCCTAGGGAAAATGTCAGATCCTCTGGAGCTGGAGTTACAGACTATTGTGAGCCATATGATGTGGGTGTTGGGTACTGAACTGGAATCCTCTGCAAGAGCAGCTTATGTTTTTAGCCCCTGAACTACCTCTTCAGCCCCAGTTCTGACCTTATTTATGCAAGACTAGACCAAATGATTTCTGATTCAACATTTGTGTGCCTTGGTAAAATACACGACAGAAGAGGTTTCAAAGCCAGACAACACGTCTTACCACTGTGGAATTGCTGTAAGGAACGCATGAATCAAATTCGTCCAACAAGTAGTTATCAGGCTTCTGCGCTGTAAGAGGTAGTCTTTTACATGCTTGTAGTAGAGAGTGACGATGCGAGAAAAATATGTCTGTTATCCTGAAGGTGACATTTTAGTAGTGGCAGGCTGCTAAAATACATAAAAATGTTTGAAAATAATGATATAAAAGTTAGTGGAAGTGGTGATTGCAGAAATGTGTGTGCATTTACACGAGTGCACATGTGGGTTTTATACAGGATCCATAAAGGGATGCTGAAATTATATTTGGTCAAAGACATGAAAGAGATACAGGAACTAGCATTACTGATATCTGGTATAGGGAAATGCTAGGAAGCGGAAGCGGGAAGAGATATTTATGAGTTTCCTATGGCTACTGTCAAATGACAATAAATTTGGTGAAATCAGAAAGTCAGGGATAGATGTGTGGCTTAGTGACAGCATTTTCAGAATACACGTGACACAATGGGTTCTACCAAAATCAGTATCTCTCTGAAAACAGTGGGCTGGCCGAGCCAAAGAGGTCTAGCTTCTGTCGATTTCTAGTAGCTGCAGCGTTCCTTGGCTTATGGCCACAGCATCCCAGTTTATCATCCTCAAATACCCCTCTGCTTTATCCTTTCATTACCTTTTTCTTGTTTGTATCAATGGCCTCCTGCCTATCTGTTATAGAGCCCGTTGAATCATATTTAAGGGCCATTCAGATTACCCTAGATAATCTCTCCATGTCTAAATGCCTAACTTAATCATGTCTACAGTGGCTTTCCTGGAAAGGGTCACATTGGCAAGGCTGCAGTTGCAGTTCAAAGATGGGGCACTTGCACAGCTAGCAGGGTAGGGCTCTGGGTCCGAGTCTCAGCCAGGCAAAAACGAGAACAAAACAGGATCACAGAAATAGATTCCAGGGATTGTGACTGGTATATCTTTGGCCAGTTTATAGTGTACCACAGTGAGTACACACGAGATATTTTGAAACAGTAGGAAGGCCATTATGGACAAAGAACAATAAGCAAGAAGGAGATACAATGAGAAAAGACCAAAGCCAACAGTGCCGAGATCCTGTGAGGCTGTGTAGACCGTGATCAGAACCTGACCTCTTGCCAAAATTGAAACAGGGACATAAGCGACAGTCTGAGCAGACAAGCTATATGACACAGGACTTGTGCTTTAACAGAAACTACTATAGCTTGAGTGAGGCCAGTGAGCAGGCTTGGAGTCTAGCTAGACTTGGAAAACAGAAATGACAGGATATGCTGATAGATCATATAAGAGGTACAAGTGATAAATGTTTACTAGTGGATGAACAGATAAAGAAAATATACATGTACACACACACACACACATACACACACACACGAATATTGTTCAGCCTTCGAAAGGAATGAATCCTGCCATTCCCATCAGCATAGGTGGAACTAGGTTACATTAAATGAAGAAGGCAAACATAGAACTACATGTTTTTGTTCCATGCTATTGTTACAGTTGGGGCCTTTGTGAGCTGATGTCCTACAACAGAAGACTAGGCCCTGCTGGCAAAGAGTGGGACATGGAAGCTGGTCATAACGGGTAGTAAGACATGCATAGATGGAAGGAATAAATTCCAGTGTCCTACAGAACAGGAGAGTAACCCTAACTCATAATAACTTACTTCTATTTATGCTTATTAAATATTATGCAAATATATGCATGTTATTCTTTTTAGTTTATTTTTTCAGAATTTTTTATTGAGTAATATATTAATTCCTCCTCTTTTCCCTCTAACTCCTTCCATGTCCTTACTCTCAAAATGATGGGGCCCATCATTATTTAATTATTATTATGACATGCATATAGATTTATACATATAACCAGCTGAGTCCCTTTAGGGTTGCTCTTATGTATAAGTGTTTATGTCTGGCTCTTTGAGATTGGATAGTCTATCAGGGGGCCAATCCTGGAGAAGACTGATTCTCCCTTTCCTAGCAGTTGTTAATTTCCTGTAACTTTTTGTCTAGAGATGGGGCCTTGTAAGATTTCTTTTCTCCCCATTGGTGTGTCAGCTGGTATAGTCCTTAAGAAAAAAAAAATATGTGTGTGTATATATATATTTTCACTTTTCCTAAAGTGAAACCTTTCACCTTTTCTGAACATTTTCTGTCTTCTTTTTCTTCTTCTCCTTCTTCTTGTTCTTCATCATCATTGAACTGTAAGAGGTATTCAAAATTACTTAATTAAAAATGCAAAGAAATAATAAGTGGAGATGGAAATGCTTTTTACCTGGATTTGTTCAGTACTCATCACACCCATGCACTGAAATATTGCACTGTATGCCTGAAAAACATACAATTTAAAACAAGATTTGGAGGGAGGAATGGATGGCTTCGATTTTTTTTTTAATTAGCTTAAACTTTCAGGATAGCATCCTATTAACTGAGGTGGAAAAGTCTAGCGAGGAGCTGTTTTGGAGTGCCCAGGGGCTTCTGTTTGTATGTGTTAAATGCAAGGAGCTCATTAGAATCCTGAGAGGAAATTGTGGCGGGGGGGGGGGGGGGAGACAAAGCAAGGGTATTATAAATGTGCAAGGCGGTATGCACCTGGTGTTAAGGACTTGGAAAGCAATGGCTTTCTGGACTTAGTGAGAGCAAAGAGCAAGATGTGATGCAAAGACAAAAGCCCTGAGTGCACCTGCTTGAAAAGTGAAGAGCGCGCACGTGCCACTGCCAGGGAGCCACTGATGGGAGCCAGAGAACAAAAAGAGAGGTGTTTTCAGGCAGAGATGTGAGCAGGAGATTTCAAACCAGAGGTGATGACTGCACCGAGCATTTCCTAAAGGTGACATAGGATGAATGTCTGAATGTATGTACCATTTGTAAAAGAGAAGTGAGAGATGGGACCTGGAGCAATGGAAGCTTTGGACAAGGCTTTTGCAAAAGAGCTGTAAAGAGGCGAGAAGACACAGTGAGGTGATTGGTACTTACAGGGAGTCTCAAGTGTTTCAACGGTTGTCCGCACCTGTCCCCTGGCAGCTGGGAATTCATCTCTAGCAATTCCAGCGAACAGGGATGGTGAAAGGTAGCAGAGCTGGGGGAGGCGGTGCTCACGTCTTCCTCTCTGGTCTTACACTGCCTCTTTGAGAAAGAAGATTGGTTGTCATCTGACAGAGTAGGAGCTCCAGTGCTGGAGCTGGACGCCAGACACTGCATGAAATATCTCCCCGGAAGATGAACAGATGTCCCAGGAAATAGAGAGTAAATATCAGCAGAAGTGTGTGCCTATATGGGGTTCATGGTCTAGGATTTAGAGGCAGGCAACCTGGTGTATTTCTAAAATGATTTTCCAGCCATAGGAGCACAATGTGGAGTCTGGAGGTGCAATTTGTGTCAGTCAGTTATGTCACGGCATGGACTTGAGGGTAAACGTAAAGAAACTATACTAGCGAATGACTCCTTTAAGCTACATAAAGCAGAAGTGAGAACACCAAGAGTGAATTCAGACCAGAAGGTTATGAATGAGCAATTCTGGTGCTATGCCAGCTGGGTATGGGGTATGGTAAGAGTGATTGAGACAATGTAGAACATGAGACAGGAACTCAGGAAATATCTATGTGACCTGAAATTACTATTAAAAAAAAAAAAATGTTACAGTTTTACCCTGAGGCAGCATCTAAAACTATCAAGAAACTGTATAGAACAGCCAGACCCTAGAGGGCTGCTTTGATTTGCCTGTGACTGCCCTCACAATCTTCATGTGTTGGGATCTTGGTCTTGAGTATGGTGGAGGAGGTAGGGCTTACTGTAATGCTATTGGGCCAATAGGGGCCCTGCCCATTAGAAAGACTCCAGGATAGTTCGCACAGAAAGGACAGTTATAAAAGATTCAACCCAGCCTTTGCTCATTCTCTGGATGCCTCTCTTGCCCAGGATCAGGCTTCCAGCATGGTGTGATAATCAGAGGTTCACATGATTATGGATTTCACACTCCCTAAAACAATAGTTAAGTTAGACTCTTGGTTTCTTGAGACAGGGTCATATGCCTCAGAGGTTGGTATTAAATTAGCTATGTAGTTGTCTTTACATTCCTGGTCCTCCTGCTTCTACCTCCCAAGTGCTGGGACTGTAGGCATGTTCCCATTACGCCCGGGTCTCTTAAAAAAAATACACTGTCTAGTTTCAAGAACTTTGGTAAAGTGATAAAGGGCTCAGACTGATAAATATATAGATATATATGGAGGAATATGGTGACATGAGCTTCAACATAAAGATGCTTCTCGTGGAAGACAGCTTTGGGTGTAAGAATAAGGAACAAGGAGAACACAGGTATCACCTGGCCTCACGATGTCAGCACTATGGAAAAAAAAACAGTACCACATAAGGATTGTACAGGAATCTGTGTTCAGAAGGGTGTGGACAAGTGAGAAAATATTTAGAGAAAGGGTAGACAAGAGATTTTTAAAATACAGATGCAGTGTTTGATCCAGAAGGCACAATGGAAATGATTTTATGAACTGGGACTTGAGGGAAGATGGTACCATAATGGCTGGCATATCGACTGATGTGACAGAGGGAGCTTGGGTGAAAAGGGGGCATTGACTGAAACACGCGAAGTAGCTTACATAGACTGAAGTAAACCGGAGGGGTATATATCTCAATTTTCCCTCAGAGGTCTTGTTTTCCATGCATTATCTTAGAGTCATGTCCAACTTAGCATTTGGCCTGTGATTAGAATGACTTATAAGCCATTCCTCTAAATGACATAATGACATCAGAACTAGTAGCTATAAGGCACATGATGGTGTTAGGTGAATATTCAGGCATATGAAGGAGTGAAAACCAAGGTGGCTTTATTTCAAGCATGAGGGAGTTCAAGTTTCACCCAGTACAAGTAATAAAGTCAAGGGCTCAAGTTGGATGCAAGCATATAGCTATGTGTTTATATTTGAGTGGGCTTAGGTTTTCTTAATTAAAAATAGATTAGGAGTGCATAAATTCAGATTAATATTTGAGGGACTTTGAATGGTTTTGAGCCAAAAATGGGAAGATACTAACTCCTTTTTCACAAAGTTGGCAAATTATGTTTATCCAAGTATGAAATACTGAAGCATCAGAGTTCTGTTAGGTACTTCAGAGAAGAAAGACTTCCTTTGGTTCAGTTTCCAAACTTTCATGCGTAGCAGCTTAGCCCTGGTGACCTAGTCTGTGGGAAGGTAACTTGTCGTGGCAGGAGGAATAGACTGAGGCAGAGCTGCTCATCACGTGTTTGCTGGTGAGCAGAGCAGGGATCTGGGATGGGATAAAATCATCACTATCCGATCCTCTCTCAACGATCAGTTCTGTCAACTGAGGACCAGGTCTTAAACACATTAGCCTTTGGGGGATGATCCCTTGATATCCTAACATGAAAGTCAACAGATGATGTTGGCATTCCTTTGTAAGTATATCCTGACTCCAGCCCTGTGTGCTCCACCCCCACTACTACCACACTAGTCCAAAGCACTGCACCTTCTGCTCTGTATCATAGCAAATCTATCCTAGTCTAGCTCATGGTACCCAGTTGCAGTCCACCGTGGCAGCAAAGCCACACAGCAGAAACTTGAGGCATCCGTTCACACTGTCTCCACAGTCTGGAGGCCAAGAGAGACAAATGTCCATACTCCTACTCCCTGTGCTCCCACTTTCTCCTTTTTGTTCAGCCCAGAACCCCAGCTAATGGAATGGTACAGCCCATATTCATGAACTCACTATGTAGACCAGGGTAGCCTCGAACTCATAGACATTCACCTGCCTCTCTACTCATTAGTGGGATTAAAGGTGTGTACCACCACCATGCCTGGCTCAAGCTTGTCACTTTCAAATCCTATCAATGCTAATTCTGGTGCCTAAAGCTTTGTGTTCATCTCACAGTGCAAGATGCATTTAGTCTATCTCACACAGTCCCCAAAGTCTCAACATCTTAAAATTGTTCAAGAGAATCTCTTCTGAGATTCAGGCAATCTCCCAACTGCAAGCCACTCTAAAATAAGAAACTCAATTTACACACTTCCAGTATACAACGGCACAGGGTAAACGTTTCCGTTTCAACAGAGAGGAAGGAGGAGGAGAGTAAGCAGAGAGCAGGCAAAGCAAAACTAAGCACCAGGACAAACACCAGCTTTATACCTGGTATTTGGGGGCTCGTGATAGAATGCCAGATTTCTCTTCATTGTGCTAGTCTCTGGAACAATTAAGACTGTTTGTGCTGGAGCTCCTTTATCTGAAAGTGTAAACTCATTCAGGCACCTTTTCCTCACCAAACAGAAACTTCTACTCCCATCGCTGTTCTCTCTCACTATAGACCTAAATAAGAGCAGAGAACTGCAACCAAGCTGCAGCGTGAATGTTATTCTGTCTTGAAATTTCTTCCACCAAAAGTAGTCCATCACTTTTGAGTCCATGTTTCTAGACCAGGGACAGAATGAAGCCAGGTTCTTTGCAAGAGTGTGTTATAAATGATACTCTAGCCTAGTTCCTCATAGAGTTGCCATCCTCTCTGAAACGTCACGCATCAGGGCTCTACCGTATACATCTCTAGTGCCATCATTGTCTCCTGAACTCCCCCCTGTATGGCCCATTAGGTTCTGCTTATAGGAATCTAGAATTTCTCTAACTGACAGCACTAAACTCTTAGATGTTCCTCTCTGATTTATTTGTAAAGGCTTATCTAGCACAGTGAAAGGCTGACTCCTTAGTACAAATTTCTGTACTAGCTACCTTGTTCGTCAATGTGTCCAAACATTTGACAAAAGAAACTTAAGGAAGGAAGGAAGGAAGGGAGGGAGGGATGAAGGAAGGTAAAAGACAGGAAAGGAGCAAAGGAGAGAGGGAAGGAAGAGAGAGAAGCTCTATTCTGGCTCATTCATAGCTTGAGTATAGTTCATCATTTCAGGGAAGACATGGTTACAGAAGAGTGAAGCAGCTGTTTAGATCCACAACTAGAAATCAGAGAGAGAGGGGGAGGGAGGGAGGGAGAAGGAGGGAGGGAGGGAGGGAAGGAGGGAGGGAGAGAGAGAGAAAGAGGGAGGGAGGGAGAGAGGGAGGGAGGGGGGAGAGATATGGATGCTTATATCTCATTTGCTTTCTCCTTTGCATTTAGTCCAGGCTCCCAGACCATGGAATAGTGCTGTTGGCATTCAGCACAGGTCTTCCCACCTCTGTGGAAATGCTCTCAGAGACATGTACTGCATCCTGTCTCCTTGGGGAGTCGAAATCCCCATCAATTTGACACTCAATATTGGTCTCACAGGGATCTGTCCATATCAGTTTTTTTATTTTAAACTGGGATTCTTGTTTTTTTATTGCTGCTTTTAAAAATGAGTTCCTTGTACACCAGGAACATTAAGTAAGTCAGCTGAATAGTTGGCAAATATGTATTCTAGTCTATAGGTGCTCCTTCACTTTCTTTTTCTTTGGAAAAACATCCATTCTTTATTTCCTGTGTGATGAGGCAGTTAGAGGACAACCTGCAGGTATTGGCTGTCTCCTTCCATCGTGTGGGAGCCAGAGATAGAAGTGAAGCTGTCAGGTTAGTGAACTACTCAAAATCTAGTTTCTAAGCCAAAACAGTTTCATAGGAAGCTTTTATCAAATAGAATATATATGTATACAGGCTATATATAGAATATATGTACATACATATCACAAGCTGGCTTTCATATACAACCCAGGACTACCAGCCCATGGATGGCACCACCCACAATGGGCTGGGCCCTACCCCACTGATGGCTAATTGAGGAAATGGCTTACAGCTGGATCTCGTGGAAGTATTTCATCAACTGAGGCTCCTTCCTTTGTCATACTTCTAGCTTGTGTCAAGTTGACACAAAAACCAGCCAGCACACCAACCTTGAGTGTCATTCCTCCTGTGTCCTCCACCATTTTTTTTTTTTTTTGGACAGGTCTGGTTTTAGAAATGCCAGAAGTATATAAAGTCCACCAAGGAAAGCTTCAGGAGCTAGGACAAGAGAGAGACCACACCTGCCGCTGGTGGCAGAACTGTAGAGGAGGGCTGGTCCAGTCTTTTGAAAGCCACATGATGCCACACCAGCTATGGGTGCTGGACATGGAGATATAGGGGCTACTGTTTACATCTCAGATTGTCATGTCTTTTAGCTCCTTCCAGTTTTTTTTAAAGGTTTGTTTTTTATTTTACACGTGAGAGTGTTTAGCCTTCATGTGTGTATGTGCAGCACACACATGCCTGATGCCCACAGAGGTCAGAAGATGTTCTACTTCTAGGAACCGGAGTTATAGATGGTGGTGAGCACCATCTGGGTCCTGGGAATGGAACCCAGGTCCTTTGCAAGAGCAGCAAGCGACCCTAACTTCTGAGCAGTCTCTCCAGTCCCTCCTCCCTCTTCCTGCTTTCTGTCACATAGGAACTGTCCTGAACAAGTCTCTTGTGTTGCTAATATCACCTTAGCATCTTCTTCTCAAGGAAACATGCAGAGCAATATAATGAGTTAAAACCAAACCATAGAACATTATACCACATATGTATAGTAAAACATTACACACATGCTGCCTTGTAAATAAAAGTTTTATGGTTAAAAATCACCAACCTTAAAAAATATGAATGTGTGATGGCTGCCTGCAACCTTGAAACTAGGGAGGCTAAGCCATGCAGATTTCAGGAATTAGCTGGCTAGTCAGCCTAACTATTTGGCAACTTCTTTTTTTTTTTTCATACACCATGTTTATTCTGTTTTATTTATCTCTTTTTAAAGACTATTCTTTATAATTACTTAAAAATATTTTTTATTAATTTATTCTTGTTACATCTCAATGTTTATCCCATCCCTTGTATCCTCCTATTCTTCCCTCCCTCCCATTTTCCCCTTATTCCCCTCCCCTATGACTGTTCCTCAGAAGGACTTCCTCCCCCTGTATATGCTCATAGGATATCAAGTCTTTTCTTGGTAACCTGCTATCCTTCCTCTGAGTGCCACCAAATGGTATATACTCACTTATATCTGCATACTAGCAAGGAGCATGTCCCATGAAAGCCTTTACTCACCAGGAAACTGGGACAGAGGGGAGGATATCCTATTGGGACTCTAGATGAGAGAAGCATGGGAGAATAGCAAAGTAGAAGGATCCAGAGGGTCCTAGAAACCTACAAATAGAACAATATGATAGGCAGATTTGGGCCCAGGGGTCCCGCTCAAACTAAGGCACCAGCCAAGGACAATACAGGCGGTAAACTTTAAACCCCTACCCAGATCTAGCCAATGGACAGAATATTTGACAACTTCTAAACCAGTGAGAAACCCTATCTCAAAAACATCAACCTACATAATACCACTCAACACTGTTCTCTGACATCCACACAAGTGTACAGGTACTCACACACACACACACACACACACACACACACACACACACACACACACGGACATGCATGGAGACACAAGAAAAATAAACAGCAACTATAAATATCTGCATTTGCTATTTACTTACCAAAACAGAATTAAAAGCTGGCTATACTTATAGTATATATTCCTTAGGCTTTTACATGGTCTCACTGTGTCAGACATTCATCAAACAGTATCTACATATTAAATATCATATGCTTCTGATTTGAAGTACACACTGAATGTCAAGGTCAGCAGAGGAAAATTTTTAAAAAGTCTTTGAAGTTCCTCAAATTAGACAAACCAATGAATATTTTTAAAAACATGTTTTTGATGTTTTAAGATCAGAGAGCATAGGACACATATACACATGTTTAAATATTTTAAATAAAATAATCACTATGGGGGCATACAGTCATTTAAACATAAGGGATTAAATCCAAGGACATAGTGCAAATGACCGGGGACTAGTACTGTTTACAGTGGCGGGGGCTGGTGTGCCTAATGTGGTGGTACTGCAGGACTCAGATCATCTGAGCTGCCACCGCGCTGTGTGACCCTGATAATGCTCTGCACACTCACATCCCCCTAGGAGTGTCTTGCAAACCAGCAATAGACTTGCAAGATGTCTGGCTAGCATTTGGGCAAAGTTTGTGGTCATAGATCTTTTCTCTTGGCGCTTCAGCGTTCCACAAAGTGCGTACGGGTTATGACATCACTGCCGTTGTCACTGTACTTTAAGCAGACAATTACAAGGTTCATCTGGAAGAACTACGATACGGCAACCAGTAACAGTTGTGTGGAAAGCAGATTTAATGGCCCATGCTCTTTTTCACTTGCTTTGGCAAGAAAGATTCCCCTTCCCTTCAGAGTGTTATCAGATTTGGGCATAGGGCATGCAAGAAAGCCACAGAGGGGAACCTATTCCAGTAAAGGTAACATTAAAAATATACAGACATTTAAAAAGAATAGTTATCTTGAGTATATGAGTAATTAAAGTTTTAGAGTTAGTTTCACAATCAAAATTAATCAAACCATCTGGTTTTCACCAAAAAGTCAAATAAAATGCAGTTGCACTTTCGATTTTAAGAAATTTGTGGAAATAAACTTAAAAATCACACGTGCTTTACTTCAGAAAAATAACTTACCACTGTGATTTTATTCTAGAATTATGAATAATTAACATACCCTAAAGAAATATCTGACATTTTCTTAATATGTCAGCTAGATTAAAAGGTAAAGTATGAGACTGATTCATTAACTTAGGATCACCATATAAAGAGTTAAAGAAATCTTTTTGCACTAAAATTAATGAGTATGATTTATAGATCTGGGGACTACTTTGAAAGTAAAGGTAAACTGAGCCTTAAAAGCATCATTGGAACATTTCTTGGCTCTCCCGGCTGCAGGTCTACTTGGCTCCTTTTGTCTGTTTTAATCACTATAACCTTCTTCCTGCCTCTCCAGGATGCCGAAGTGAGAGTGGCATAGGTGGTGTGTTGGGGGCCATGGTGCCCCCCGGAGCTGCTCTGCCAGCTGCTTAATTGGCTCAGCTACCGTAACTCAGGGTGAACTCTTCCAGAGCGAGACTCTTGTCACATTAGCCTTGGTGACACCTTTGATCGCTTATGGTATTTTTTCCCTCTGAATCTCAGAGGCGTGCATGATTATGCAGAGAACTCAACTATATTCATATTGTTTTTTTTTTTTAAAGACAATTTAAAACATTTAAAAATTCAGTTCCACTTATCTCCAAATTTGTTTCCTTTTGTGAAGAGAGAGAGAGAGAGAGAGAGAGAGAGAGAGAGAGAGAATACCTATCTATTCTCCTTCAGAAGAATAAAACAGAATTTTATTTCATGATTTCTTTTCCTTTTTCAGATCTTTTAGATAGGATCTTGCTATGTAATCTTGGCTGGCTTGGATATAGACTATATATACCCAACTGGCCTCAAGCTTGCCGCCATCCTCCTGCCTCTGTCTCCTGAGTATGTATCACCATGCCTGGCTTTCATTTTATAATTTCTAGGCTCTTTATGACTTAACAATATCTGAACTACAGTGATCAGGTATTAAAGTGAACATAAGGGGCCCTTACTACTTACCCTAATAATTAATATCTGCTGCTGTTGTAATCCAAAGGTATCAATGTTATGCTCAACACCACATGTCTTTTTATTTCCCATCTTTGCGTTATTATTGAGTTGCTTATTCCTTGTCTCCCCAAATCACCTGTTGGTCCCAGGATGCCTGAACTCCTTTCTATTACTGCATTCCAGGAAAATGGAATGTGCTACCACTGCTGAGCAATGGTATGAAGGAATGAACTTTTAAAATGCTGATTCCATTCTGCTTGTCTTCTCACTATGGATAATACAATCGCCCAACACTGTTGTTGTGCGTATTAGAAAATACAGGAGGTGTGTTTCTCGACTAATTCCTTGTGGATAACTTGGTGCCTTGTCCTTTCCTGGTGGTCCTCTAAATGTGTGAGGCACATTTCAGAAATTTGTTAAAATGGAGGCATCACTAGCATTTATAAATCCATGTCAAAAATGTTAGACGCCCAGCAACGAGCAAGAGAGCCTCACAATAAACAATGGCGTCGCATGAGTTTGGGAGTTGAGTTTTTTGTACATCCATGTACATGAAAACCTGTTTATGTAATACTTACATTGAAACTGAACCCCACAGTATACAAATAAAAACAAAGTGTGTTTGAGGTCTCTGACTCTCTCAGGCCAGGGTCTCACTGTTGCCCAGGATGGCTTCTAACTGCTGTGTTCAGCCTGTCCTCATACCCCAGCCTCCTTAACTGCAAGGATGCTAGGAACAATTACCATGAGCGAGTCAGATAAAGATTGAAGTTAAAACAAGAATATTTATTTATTTATGTATTACCCCTTCCCTTGTTTCTGAAATTATTAGATATTTGCGTCTTTGCGTCTTTCTTTCTTTTTTCTTTTTGTCTTTTGGACAAATTTCCTAATTTTTTTGTACTTTGGCTTGTGTGTGTGTATAAAATGTGATTATGATTGAGTCCCAGTATAGATAATGTTCATGCAACTTAATGATAAAAATAATTACAACGACTTCAATGTAAATACTAGTGTTAATTTCTTAGAGTTTAAACTTGTTTTCTTGTCTCTCTTTTCCTGATATCAGTTAGAGTGAGTTATCTTATTCCTTTCTTTTCTTCCCAGTGAGTTTGACAGATTTTGTGTTTATTCTTTTAACATGCATACTTAACATAGAATTGAAAAGCTATATTAGTGCCAATAACATCTGTGCAAACAGGACAAAGACCTTGACGGACTTAAATCTAAACAATGGCTTTAAACATAAATGCAATTGATGCTTATTTTTAAAATGATTTTTTTGTCTTTGTTACTTTTCTATTATTGGGAAGAAATACCATAACCAAGGCAAGTCGTAAAAGAAAACATTTATCTGGGTTCACAGCTTCAAAGCTTTCCAGTCCATGATTATCAAGCCAGGAGCTTGGCAGAGGACGACAACAGACAACACTGGAGCAGTAGCTGAGAGCTTACACCTTGAGCCAACAGGAGAGAGGGAAGAAAGAGAGTGAGGGAGGGAAGAAGGGAAGGAGAGGAAGGGGGTGTTGAAATCCTAGAAAGATCTTTTCGTTTTCTCTTGGGCTGTAACATGTCAGTTCATTGTCTTGTAGACTTTCTTTGTTCATTGATTTTTATGGGTACTTTTTTTTGCCTTGACTGATTTTAAGATTGTATTTGCTTCTGATATCCTGTAGTTTATGTAAAATTGGTTGAGATGGGAAACTTTTATTTATCGTTCTTTAATCCTGGCTCTTTAGAAATCTTCTTTAATTAAAACAAGTTCCTAGCCATGATCTGTTCTTGTCACTCTTTCTCTTGCTTTGTGTTCTCTCTTGGAAATTCCTCTTAAGTGCACATTAGATAGTCACATTTGCCCTGCATGTCTGAGATGGTTATTTACTAGTTTCCATCTCTTTCTGAGGACTAACTTCCACTCTATTAATTAGCCCTTTAACTGTGCCTTGTGTTTTGGTTACCCAATCTATTCTGGCTTAGGTTTTTCTTTTCTTTTCTTTAAGATTCACTAAATTTATTTTAAAAACCATAAAATGTTTTTGTTTTTGTTTTTTTTACAAATGAGCATTAGGTTCTGCACACTGAACAAATGCCAGAGATATGTGTTCTATATAGCTCTGCAGTTCATACCCTAACCATGTAGACTATTACTTTCTTCCCTGTCCCCATGTCCCAATGTTACAGGAACTACAAAGCAAGGTGTCCACAATAATTCCATGGGGAGAATCTCTTTTTCTTAAACCACCTACAATGAACAAAATATAAAATTCACTCACTCTGCTGCTGTTTCAAAATTTCAATGTTAGTTTTTGCATGCCCTTCCCCCAACTCTGTTTGTAAGGAACTAAAACATTACATCTGGTGAACAGCAAAGGTTTCACTACACCTCAAACGCAGAACACCTATGAAGCAGAGGAATGTTGGCTTTTTAAACAGAAGCAGATTAAAAAAAAAAAAAAAAAAAAAAAAAAGATGCAAGACTCCTTCAGTTCTTCACTAGTCTTAGAAAAACTTCCCAGAATACTGTTTCACACTATAAACCAGGGAAAAAACCCTTGCATTAGAAACCTTCAGCATCTGCAAACTGCTTCATACTGACTGTTCTGCAGCAAATACTATGTTCTGTATCTGGTCCTATGTTCCTGTAATGGTAGTGATCCCATCTTCAGATCCTTCTAAAGGGTCATTAGTTTAGGTTGATGCTCCCGACTCATGACGGATTTGTTCAATACACTGACCACCTTTGCCATAATAGATCCAGCCAAATCTTTGGGAATAGTTATTTGTGTGGTAAATTTAGGTCCGCCAAGATCACCCCAGGAGCTACGGCCCCCTGCATAGGAATAATCATATCCAGAACCATGCTGTGGCTCATAAGCCATTTGCCATTCTGATGGGCTCCATGTGTCAATGGCAGAGTCCCAAGTTTCATCAGCACTGAACCCAACCATGCCGTCATAGTGGGCTCCAGGCATTCTTTTTCTGTCCTAAGCCCTCTCTGGGTGGTGGTGGTGGAGGAGGAAGAGGAAGATTCTGAGCTCTGCTCCCACCCTGACCACCTGAACCAGGGAGACGTGGAGGAGGTCCTCGATGAGGGCTCATATCAACACAGTCTCTTCTAGAATGAGGCATGGGATGTCCATCCTGACCAGGAGCAGTCCTTCTCTCAAAACCACCTCTTCGCTGCATGGGAAACCCCACAGGCCGTCCACACCGGTCATTGAACAGCATGGTAAAACCACTACAATCAGAGGTTTCATCATACAAGTTGGGACCATAGGGCTGTGCACGACCTTTGATGGGAGACCAGATAAAAGGTCAAGGATGATCTTGATGCACTCTACCACCCTATCAGGTTTTCCCCTCTGTCAGTAGAATGAGGGCAGCATTCCTGGAAAAGCTTGGTTGTTGTCTGAGTGTTTTCTCAAAGTTGGTTTTTTTTTTGTTTTTTGTTTTTTTTTTAATTTTAGCACCTTTAACACCAATAATTCCTCCTGCAAGACTTTGATGAATCAATCTCAACTTGTAGTCAAAGCCACTTCCTTTATAATGTTGGTATTTGAAGCATCCTGCAGCATCAGATTCGAGCAGGAGCTGGCTGGTTACAGTGGGTGATGGCAACTGCAGGCCCTCTTCCAAAGTAGTGATGATTTTCTTCAGAATTTTTCCAATCGTTTCTATATCAGCATTGATAGTCAGTATGTGCTCTCAGAGACACTGCTATCTGGGACTGAAACACTGGCATTGTAGTCTGTATGAAGAGCCATAATATTCTGCCCTCCTTTTTCAGTCATTGCTCCAGCATTCTTGCTCTGAAGCAAGATGCACAATTCAGCCATCTCATAAGTATTTCTAGGTCTTTTAAAGGCTTGTTCATCTTCCATATGTCCTGCAGTGTGTTTACCAAATTCACCATTGGTTTCGGTGTTGGGGAAGGTTTCTTCTGGCTGTTTGGTCTCCATCTTCTTAAATTAAATGAACGCACCAACTGCACAAGTCCTCCGTTGCCTCCCAGCTGTGGCCCTGGCTTATGTTTCTATCAGTGATTTTTATATTTCATTGTATTTTTCATTTTACTATTTTATATTTGGTTTGATTTTCACATTTTATAGAGGCAAGATTTTATGGTTTCCACCTTCTTTTCTAGTAAAAGAAAATTATTTGATAATGGTTTTAATCTTAAGCTCTTCAGATTCCCAGATTCTAGTTCTGACTTATGCCCAATCATTTTTGTTGTCTTCTAGTGTTTGTTATCAACTTATTTTCAGAACATTTAAGCTTATCTGTAGCAGTTCTCAGCTTCTGAGTGTAGAAGGACTAATATAAAGTCATTTTAAAATTGCTTTTGTATGGGTGCCCGATGTCGTGAGACCAGGATGTGGACAGTTTTAGGTGATCTTTTGGCACCAGAAAACTGTCACCCAATAACAGGAGTTCTGATTTCATTTTGTCACATGTCTTTAATCTGTTTTCCCTCTGAGATGGAACTGTGGGTGATAATAAATTTCCTTGACACACACACACACACACACATGTACATGCACACGCACACGCACACACACACACTGGATAATTTTCAGGTTGTTCACTGAGAAGACAGCTTTCTGAACAGCCTCCTTGATCCCAGTGCCTGAGGTCCAACTGCTGTGCGTGTGCACGCAGCAGCCCTCTTTCTCCATCTGTTCATGGGAAGCCAGCTCCGTTATTCTTAAGTGGAATTTCTTGGTGTGACGAGCCCCAGTCTCTGTAGGCCTGTCTGTGTTTATTGCCTGGTTTTTCAGTTGTACATTTAGCTTCATCGTCACCTGGAATGTTTCCTTTTTTCTTCCAAGCCCAATTTGTCTGTTAAGTTCTTTGCTTTTTTTTTTTTTTTCCATATAACATTCTTACATTTTCTCTTTGTTATTCTGTTTACCTACGGCTTTGCCCCTATAGGAATTCTAATTCTATGTGTGCACTTTCTCCTTGTGTTCTACAGATCCATCTCCTTTCCATATCCTTGTTTTACGTTGACAGTTTCCATCAAGTGATGTGAGCCCCTGTTTTGTGTTCATATATATATATATTTTAAAGATTGATTGCATGTATTTGTTGTTAATTTCTTCAGAAATCCTATCATTATATTTTCTTGCCATTCTGTTCCCTCAAACAGGAGAGATAGCTCTAGTATATAGAAAATTTCCAGGCACATTTGAAGCCTTCATTGTTGTCAAAGTAAGAAGCGCTTTCCTGGGGTGGAATGCGTTAGTGTGCTTTGCCACTGGATGGAGCTGCTTTCTCTTTTAATTAGTGGCCCAATGACTGATGATTTGTTACCCTTACCTCTTCTCTGCTTCTCCTTTAGTTTCCAAAATATATTGAAGACTCCTCCAGGAGAGAAAACAAAGTAAGTTTCGGTTCTGACCTTGAGAACTAAATCGCCAGCTTCTTAGGTTTTCTGCATGTTGACACTGGGTGGAGGGAAAGCTGCCTAAAGTACTCCAAAGGCAACAGGGATTCAGAGACTGCCCCAACCCAAAGCAACAGTGAGTGCACCAATCATTACAGCCCATTCCTTCTCCTGGAGAAGATGACTCACAGCTAGAGCCCCTCAGGCCCCTTCTGGAAAAAAGAAAAATGCTATGGTTTTATAGGATAACACTTTTCTTGACTTCTTTTCTCTAGAGACATGGAATCCTCTGGCCCTCCTACCTTTCCAGGCCTCTTCTGTCTTTGTTCCTTTAAAAATATTTTCAGACTTTTATGGTAGCCTCTGTGTGAGTAGCGGTGACCACATGTCTCCAGCCTGACCTCCTTACCCGGGTGTTAGAAGCCAATCATTCAAATACAATAAAGGAACAAGCACACCTTAAAGATTTTCAATAATAATTTAAACAGAGCACAGACATATAAAAGTATGCACATATAAATATACAGCTCAATGAATTTTCGTGGAGCAAATATAGCCTTGTGACTAGGTTTTACATTTTGAGAGAGAAAGAGAGAGAGAGAGAGAGAGAGAGAGAGAGAGAGAGAGAGGAGGTCTGTTTTGTCCTCAAGCAGGATCAAGCAGGCTACAAGTGGATGAAGATCTCCCCTAGTTATCTCTTGACTATTTGCTTTGGTGGGGGGGGGGTCCTTTTTTTTTTTTTTTTTAAAGTAGAACCTTTTGAGTGTTCTTTCTCAGCTCATTGCAACATGCCCCAAGCAATTTCCCCTTTAGCACCAAACCCCATTTGTGGGAGGCATTCTGGGTGATTCCCTCAGGAGACTATTTTGGTTTTTTCTAACATTTTATCCTCCATACTGGTCACTGCTGCCAAAGAGAGTCCAACTGTCTTTTTCTGGGAGCCCAGAAAGTATAATATTTTCTTCTTTCTCAACTAGAAACTTGACAAGCCTAGAAATGTACCTGGGTTTTATATAAAGAAATATGAGCAGTAATTCAATGAAACTTTTCTCAAATTGTGGTTGTTCCTATGACGTAGAGATTTTCTCAGGTTTGTAGCATGTAACCCACTCCATCTTCAGTGAAGTGGCATATGACTATAACTCCCTTTTTATTGGTTTATTTTAGGAACTTATTCAATTCTTTCAACTTAGTCAACATTC
This sequence comes from Acomys russatus, assembly GCF_903995435.1. Taxonomy (NCBI): domain Eukaryota; kingdom Metazoa; phylum Chordata; class Mammalia; order Rodentia; family Muridae; genus Acomys; species Acomys russatus. The sequence continues at coordinate 37,958,541 of NC_067142.1, read as the reverse complement.
CATCTTATAAGTAACTATAAATAAATAAGGAAATAAACACATCTCCACTCATTCAAAATTCTTTCAAATGTTATCATATTACTTTTCAAGTCTTAAATCATGTGACTTAGACACAAGTTGTGACTGAGTGTTTTTCTGTACTTATTGGCTACCCTGAGGTTCTCCTCTCTCTGCCATTCATCTGTATTTTCTTCTGGAGGCATTATGAGCTAGCGGCTCTGGTAATGATTCTATGCAGCAGGTGTGAAGGGCACAGGGAAGGGATGGACAGAAGGACTTTCAGTGGCACAAGCATGGGTCCTCTGACTTGTCATTGCAAGTCGTGTGCACATCACTACAGAGGGCGTTAAGCAGGGAGACAGGCACTGTATTCTAATTCTTAGGATCCTGTATAGAGAAGCCAGGACTTGAAGACTACTGGGAATTACCTGAGGCGAGAAGAGAAGAGTGTACAGAGCCCTGTGGGTCAATCTCAGTGATATTCCTTAAGAGCCATCTGCCCTCCACCTTGCTTTTGGAGACAGGGTCTCTTATTAAGACCTGGAGATGTAGTGAGCTCAGGGAACCGTGTGTCTCAACCTCCCCAGACAAGCATGTCCTACCATGCCAAATGTTTCAGGTGGATCTGGGATCAAAGCTCAGGACCTCATGCTTGTGTGGAGGCCCTTACAGAGCCATCGCCTTCACCCACCTAACAGTCTTGGTCCTTGTAAACCATGATGACTTTAGATTTTCTCAGTATTATTCTTCATCAAAATCTGTTTTGTTTAACATTAAAAAACTGAGAAAAGTTCAATATTGTCAAAACAAAACAAAGAGTAAGTAGTTCTTATTTCATGAATAATCACACCTGGTATTTATAACTCCATACAAATTGCTTCTTTAGCTTTATTTTTTTTTTCTGCTGATAGTATACAGGGGTGCAAACATGTTATTCACCTCCACATAAATAATATAATAGAAATAAATAGACCACTATATAATGATGCCAGTTCAGCCAATGGAGACAGAAAATGGGTCCAAAAGGAAGCCAGGCTTCACCTATGCCCTCTGAGCCGTAGCATACATTTCAATGGCTGCCGTTAAAAATCTAGTGTTTCCCCCTCTTTTCTGCCCTTGTTCTTTCTGAAAAGAACTGATCAGCTTCGTGAATGTAAACTAGTTTGTCTTTACTGTAAATAATGAAAACAAAAAGTAGCTTTGAAATTGGCCATAAAACACAAAAAGAATTGCATGGAATCTTTGCAGGACATTATTAATTGATATGTCTTGACCATTCAGTGTGTTTTGCCTGTGATTTGTGTGTTGGTTGTGTTAATTGCACATCATGTTTAGGAAAACAATGCAGGGCTGTGCAAATGTCAGTCTCATTATCCACTGTTATTATTTGACAGGGAGGAGCTGCTTTCAATGAATGATATTTCACCTCCCATTTTGGAGAATGCATACACATTTAAAACTTGGTTTTTATGTTAACCTTGTTTTAAGGGCTGGTAGTTCTTCTGTTTTTCCTTTCAAAGGGTTTCCAAACTATCCTCTGAACACGCCCTGAAAAAGTAATTGGCTCATTATAAACTACTAGCCTGAATAAGTTCAAATTAATTCAGAGGGAAAACTCACAAAGAGACCACTGCTTTAGGTAACTAAATTCTAAGAATATTAATCAGATAGCTTATAAGGTAAATATGTGGAGATACAATCTCTGATAGAAACTTAAAATATCCATTTTTTTTTTTAGTCTGACCAATACAGATGATTCTATCTTTTCCCATTTCCAACTTAAAAATCACTATTTAGACTGACTTGTCACGGCTTTTGAAGATATGATGATCAAGTGACCCCCCAAACAGTGATATATAAGACACCCCCTCCTTAGAAACCACGAAAGATGAAGGAGCTTGGGATTTCAAAGAATCCTCCTATCTCTGGTTCATTTATTTTGACTCCCATAAAGCATTTGAGGATATGAAGATAGAACACTTACATAGAATACTTATTTCATAGTGACAGTGAGGCACCAGGAACAACCATTTGCTGAATGTCATTAACACCCTTGTGAGCGGAGAAACCCCCTTTTATGCTACTATTTGCTCCTGGCTACATAAAAGGCAGAAGCAAACATTTCTTAACTCACATAATTCTCTTTTTAGTGTGGGCAAAACCAGCGAAATAGAGAAGGTGGTGAGACAGCGAGGCTTCATAGTACATTGTGAAGCAGGAGAATGGTAAATCATAGTTGTTTCTTTTCCTACTCTTTTGGTGATTTACAAATCTGTGACTTCCAAAGAAAGACTGGCTAGTATAAACAAGAAATGAGGAAACCAAGAGGATACTAAAACTTGATTTTTTTGATGGCAGTGTTCAGAACACCTAAAAAAAAAAAATAGACATTGCTTAAAAACCATTCCATATGAGACTGCTTTTCTGATGCAGGCACTATGACCGCTGGAAGACCTGAATTCAGGTGTAACTCCTTAGAAAGCGAAACCATTCTTAGTACTTTCTCATTATAACAAAAATGCACTCAGAAAGAATGGATGATCAGGCCTGGAGAGATGGCTCCACGGTTAAAAGCACTTGCTGCTCTTCCAAAGGACTCAGGACCCACATAGCATCTCTCAGCCACGGGGAACTTCAGTCCCAGGTGAGTTGGTGCCCTCTTCTGGTCTCCATAAGCATGGCATGCAAGTGTCACACCAACATACAGACAGACAGAACAGGATATACATACATACACATACATATGTATGTGTTATATTTAAATATATAATATTTTTAAAGCATTGATGCCCAAATGTTCACTAACAGTGAAAGTTAAATGCCAAACCACACATTTCTAACTTTTCGCAGAAGTGAAGACAGTGACATTCTAGCACAAACACGCAATCTCTCCGCTTTTATGCACTTAGCTTTTGCTGTCCCAACTTGACACAAATGTAGAGTCCCCTGGGAAGGGGTAACCTCAGCTAAGAAATTGTCCAGCTCAGACCTGTGACCATGCCTGTGGGGAATTATTTGCTCAGTCCACGGTAGGCAGTGCCGTTCTTAGGAGGTGAGCCAGATCGCTTGAGGTATGCGGAAGCTTGCGAGCAGCTTTAGTTGAATGGGTTTTAGTTCCTGCCTGGAGTTTGTACCCTGGCTTCCCTCAATGATGGGCTATAACCTGTGAATTAACAATAAACCCTTGGTTTTGGTGAGCATTTATCCCTGCAATAGGAAACAAGCTGGAGCACTCTAGAATGGGTGACAAAGTCCTGTGTGTGTGTGTGTGTGTGTGTGTGTGTGTGCGCGCGCGCGCGTGCATATGTATACATGTATGCCCGTGTACAAGGTCAGGTCTTTTTCAATCACTCTCCACCTTATTTTTTTGAAAGAAGGTTCCTTACTGACTCTGGAGTTCACCAACTTGGATAGACTGGCAGGATAGTCTACCCAAAGGATCCCCTGTCCCTACCTCTTCAGAGCTGGGTTTGTAGGCATGCATGCCACCACACCTGGCTTTTTATTTGTTTTGGGGGGAACAAACTCAGCTCTTCATACTTATGTGGTAAAGACTTTACTGCCTAAGCCATTTCTTCAGCTCAGGGACCATATCAATCTCAGTTGCTTCCTGTCACCCACCTCTGACGTTTTTATAAACCCAGAAGTCAACTAAGCAATGATAACCAATGATAGCAGCTGTGATTTAGTCCATCAAACACTTCTCCTTCTTTCTTTCTTTCTGTATCCAGGCCTTCAGCTTTTCCTTTTTGGAACCAGCCTTCCAATTCTGTGTAGCTTCCATTGGGACTATCACCAATGTCCCTTGACCTATGTCTACCTCCCAATTCTGGCCACAGAGTGGCCCTATGAGTCAGAAGCTAGCAAGTATGTATCTCATCCCACTGGCCACTGGTTCTCAGATGAGTATCTTCCTAGGACTTTTCAGCTACAGTAATTATGAAACCTATTCCACCAGCCTCTGGGGTCACCTAGCAAGCGAGCTAAGGACCTGGGACAGAGCTGCCATGTCCATGGTGCTTTTGTATGAATTTAAACAAGGGTGCCTTTCTCTTAGAAAAGCATTGTTAACAAATTATTTTGTTAAAATTAACTATGGGAAGTTATTGAACATGAAATCATAACAATAAAATATTCAAATAGGAACTCAAAAGGACTGGAAAAATAAATAAGAAATGGTTATACATTTTACTCTTTGGTAATAAAATTCTTTTTTATATTAACTTGCTTTGATATTTTGTGTTTCCTGTGATATTGCTGACAGTAGATAGTTTCATATGTTCTTCAACTTAATCCTCTGTTGGCTGTAAAGCTGGCAAAGTTTTCTTTTTCTTCTTTCTGTACCCTGCCTCTCCAGCCAATTGGTGGAGTCCTTTGCTGTAGAGAAGCTTTTCATTTTATGATATCCCATTTGTCAGTTATTGGTCTTCTTTCTTGTGTCACCAGAATCTTACTCAGAAAATCATTATTCATATCTGTTTGTTCAAGCTGCCTTTCCCTGTAGCAGTGTTAGAGTGTCAGATCGTATGTCTGAGGTGTTCAGTTTTGTGCATGGTGAGAGGTAAGGCTCTATTTATTTGCATGTTGATACCAAGGTTTCTTAAAGCCATTTGTTGAAGAGGCTATCCTTTCTCCAATGTATATTTTTGGCATCTCTGTTAAAAATCAGGTTTACGCAATTGAGGTTGACTTCTTCAGTTTTAAAATTCTGGGGTTTTCCCCTTTCCTTTGAACCATCGGTTCGGCTTAGCATGCAAAGCAGAACTGAGAGTCACTGTCCGTCTCCTAGACAGCAGCATATGTCTGTGATGCGTTCTGCCCAAGGTCATATTGACTGTGTCCCCTTACGGTAGGACATGGCATGAACTTTTACTACCTGTGTATGTAATACCCCAGGTATTTAAGTTCTTCTTTTGTAGTGGATTTATATGCTCTCTTTTATGATCATAATAATTAAAACACAATCCCTGGAAAAGACAAAACCAACTCCCAAGTCTTCCTCTGCCCTACACACTCAGAGCACATCATGTTCCTCCACATACAATAGATAAGCAAAAATGTTCAGAATAAAATTTAAAATAAGAACAATAAAATAATTAAAACATTTTTCTGATTCTATGATCATGATTATTAAAACATTTTCTGATATTTGAAGAGAATCAGTGTAATGATTAATGTTTTATAATATTTTTAAATGATGTGCTTGTGATCTTAAATATTACAACATCTAAATATTGCATCAATGAGGTCTGAAAGAACAGATTCTACTTGCTGTGCTTATGATATAAGGACTAGTTTGTACTCAGATAACATTTTAGGTTGTTTTGTGGTAGTTGGTTATTACGTAGAGATTTGAGCTGACTAATATAACCATACATTTAAATAGAAAACCAGAAATACTACTCTAGCAAAGCAAAGAAAATATACAGAGGCTACCCACTGCAACTTGAAATATTTAACTTACCCACTGCACTTCTATCCAAGCAAGAGAGGTTTTTTTTTGGTTTTGGTTTTGGTTTTTCCCCCAAGGCAGGGTTTCTCTTGCTTTTCTGGTACTTACCTTGTAGACCAGGATAGCCTTGAACTCACAGAGATCTACTGCCTCTGCCTCCTAAGTGCCGGGATTAAAGGCGTGCGCCACCACTGCCCAGCTCAAGCAAGAAAGTTTAAAAGTACTGAACTATTTGCTATTTAATATAACAGTCCCTCAGACAGTACTAGCTCAGAAACAAAGACTAATTGTGTATGTTAGCTTGATGAGGATTTTTGCATGCTCAATTAATTCCATTTTTGTGAGTTAAGGTGGAATGGCAAGCACTAATCCTATTAGAACAAGATGCTTGGCTGCCATTTGCCAAAAATATTGTCATGACAAAATTGGAAATTGCCTCTTTGGTTCAATGAAATAGAAATAAAGAAGTCTATGGTACAACTGACAAACTCAGAGATGCAGCACTCCTGCACAGCTTGAACCTCAACTGCCATGCATGGCAGGAATGCCTCCACCCCATCAGGCATCTGGGCTTGGCCAGCATGCACTGGCAGGTCAACTGCATCTCGCCTTTCCCCCTGGAATGACCCAGTAGGCCTGAAAAAAAAAAAAAAAAAAAAAAAAAGAATCTTGCAGCATTGCACATTGGCAGCTGTATTCATGCAGCAGTGCTTTGGGACACCATATCTGTAGCCAGGTAAGTTTTATTTAGCATGAAAAGTCTCTCCACAACTCCTCTCCATTTCTCTGAACAAATTAACTAGGAAAAGACTGTAACAGAGCAAAATACTTCTCTTTCCTTGAGTCATGGACATTTTTACAACTATCAGTATATTCACTTGTCTGCTTTAGAAGCCAGTGGTGTGAGTACGCAGAAGAACAGAGAGGAGGATAGGAGCTGAGGGAAGACCCTCCTTAGGAGGAGGTTAGTAGCCTGGGAAAAGAGCTGTCCAGACCAACCGTCAACTGACAGCAATGCGTTGAACGTATTTTTGATGAGTACAACTTGCCACATATATATTACTCACATGAAGTGGGTTTCATATATGATGTGTATATATGCACATTTTGAGAAATATAAGTTAAGAAGGTGTTATTTATTGCACTAATTTTTGGAACACTAGTCTTGCGAATAAAGAAGTGTTAGGCATCAGACCAAGTATTGCCATTCCCAGCTGCACATTAAAATCACCTGGGATGCAGATTAAAGGTCGGTTCCTAGGCTGTACCCCATCAGGGTCCAATCATACATCCAAGACTGTGCCAAGGAATCCATATATCTTTCACTTAGGGGTGACACTGACACATGCCCAGGATTCTAGATTTCCCTTTTCTTTTTCCAGTATAATTGTTTTTTTCAACTCTTCCTCTCTCTGAAGCACAGAACAGTCATTGAGAAAAAATTACCAAATGTCTGCTGGGTGCAGGGTGCAGTCAGGAGAGTTGCGGGCAGTGGGGACAAAAATAAGGTCGTGTGTAAAGAGGTTAAAATTAACCCACAAATGGTATAGCCATGGGCAAAATCACCCCTGCTCCGTTTGCCGGTTCACCGGGAGTCGGGAGTGTGGCTACCGGTTGAGGTTGTTTCTTTGTTCTGGCCACTGTTCATTGTCAGGACCTCCCAGTGACCTTCAGAGACAGGGAGCAAGTGGACTAGCCTGTGCTCGTCAGAGAAACTCGGCACACTGATTCTTGGCCTATGAAAAGGTAGAACTGCTTCCCACCTCGCATTCCCACAGAGAGGCGTGTTGGAGGATGTAGGATTCCATCGAGGTGTAATGCGAACCTCTTCATTATTGTTGTGGATATACTATCTCCGTTTACTTAAAAATATAAAAGTCTGCCTTCTGAATTGATCCCTGATTTATAAGAATATCATTACAGTGACGAATGTGGTGTTAGTTCTCTGCGCTCCTCCTGTTTGAGTGATAGCTTAGTGCTTACGATAATGCCTTCCCTGTTTCCCTACGACTGATTTATCCGTTGTCTGACCCACCTTCTCGGCATGCCGTTGTTCCCCTCCCTCTCCAGTCTGCCCACTACGCACAGGAATGTTAATAATGGAATGCGTTATCCACGCTCTCATTTGCATGCTTCTGAGGTGCTATTCTCTATAATTAATCACCACCATAAATATTCTCATGTATATGCTGTACATATATACTCTTTCTGGGTCACTGAACTGATAAAACAGCTTATTCTTAAGCACTGCTGCAAATCACAGGACATGAGCGAGCTACAAGGTAGTTAATAAAAATGCATGTGGCAAGCACAGCTTGTAAGGTTTTTCTGCCGGCTTTTGAGAGTGTTGAAAATCTTTTGTTTTCAAGTAGTGCATGTGCTGATAGGATCAAAAGTTAGCACTTCATGTTGTATTTAACAAGTTCCATTGTTTGCAGCACTTTACATATTTATAAATAACTTGGGAGTGTAACTGAGGAAAAGATGGGCTCTCCTTGTGCCCTTTTTCTCCACATAAAGGAGATGGCACAGTCTCTTTGGGTGGGTTATACTCAGCCTGTGTCTTCACTAGGATCGAATGACTTGCCAGGTTATTGACTCATTAAAAGAACCATGTTTAAAATATCTTACATGAGACCTCTTCTTTCTGATGACATTTCTCTTGAGTTATAAAGCCGACAGTATTCTCATAAGATCCTAGGTAATAAAGTAAATATAACTTTTTCTGAATTTTGGAGGATAATTATATATAGGTGCAGTCCTAGAGACAGGAGCCTCCTAATCCTTTCTTCTCCATTATTTTATAACACTTACTTTGACATTGGAGACAGCTTGTCCTCTTTCAGCTAGGATAAAAGCTATGATAGGACAAAACCAGGTCCCCAAATGCCTACACTGACTCTAAAATACAGTCTAATTCAGGGTGGGCACAATGCTACCAGGTAAATATCAGAAATGTGGGTGCCATATTTTTAGGCTAAGCAGAAGTGATAGAAAAAATGATATTAGAATCACAGTTTGCATTAGCGAGGATTGCTCTTCGATCCATCCATTCAGTCAACATCTATAGGCTACCTACCCTGTGCAAAGTATTTTGCTTTGTGAAACTGAAATTGGAGGTAGAGGCAGCCCTTTGAAGGCAGATGCCGGTTAGTCACATTCTTTCTTTTCTTGGGCATGTGATGATAGTGAGGAAAACATGCTACTATGTAAATAGAAATCCTTAGAACAAAAAGGTCACCAAACCTCGCAGTCTGGGCCAAGGTGTATAGCGGAAGTCAGCAGATGTGCTGTGGGAGGCAGAGTGTCACATGAACACAGTAAGTACAGTGCTGAGCTTATTGGCTTGGAAACCAGGAAGGCCAGCTTGAGACTCGAGGCTCGCTTTCTCTGTTGTGTTGTCTTTAACACATCAGCCCCTCTGGGCGTCAGCTGAGGTATTGCAAGCAGGTGACACATAGTAAAGTGAACAATGAGGAGCAATAGCTATCTCATAATAATATTGAGAGAATTGGCTTTGGGATTTTATAATTATGGGCTCTATGACATCACAAAGCAAACCCCACCTCCCACTTCCCTTCCCTTCCCTCTATCTACCACATCCCTCTCTGCCTTCTACTTCTTTTCCCTTTTCTTCCACTAGTAGAACTTAGTTTGTGTTGCAGAATAAACATTCACTAATTCAATTAGCCGCACATCCAAACACTAAAGATGCCAGGATGGTTGATGAAATGGGTTGAACTTGGTTCCCTCACTTGAGTTGCTAGCAGAAGCTGCTCTGCTGCAGTACTGAAGAACTGCTCATAGTCTACATGCGTGCATGGCTACGTTTGCCTATGAGCAATGGAATGTGAAAGCTCCCCTCTGTAATCTACAACCGTGAGCACTTCTGAGAGATAAGGGCCATTCATCCTGACCATCATGTAGAAGAAAAAAAGTCAACAAGTGTTAGAAAAGGAAGTGCCCTGGAAAGGAAATGTTCGATCCGCTAATTGCCCAGGGAGCTAGCTCATGGATGGGTGGGTGACTGGTGTTATTAGAATTATGTTAACTATACTTTTTATCAGAGATAAATAAGATATGATTAATTGCAAAACTGTTTATATATTTTAAGTCCATTGGTACATATATTTTACCTTTTAGGGAAATAAATTGGTAGGCTTTTATTTTAAAAATTAAGAGTTGACAAAAACATGAAATATATTTGAATATGAAGTTGATTTAAAATAAATTTTAGGTACATAGTAGCAATTACACGGTTCCAATACACTGTACAAATACAAATGTTGAATCTGTTCCCATTGTGGATATATTTTAATAACTTGTTGATTGTCTTACTAAGCATTCATTCTGAAGTCCATGTGAGTCCCACAATATAAGGTTCAGTGTATAAAATTAGACTATGCATGATTGAATTAGGAATATCTAGATAACTAATCTAAATGGCTTGTGATAGCTTTTCAGATTTAAAATTAAGTAGATGCAGGATTGTTTTCTTTTAATCCTTATTCTTAGTGTTTTGCAAGGTTGGAACCATGTTTTATTTTCAATTTCATATTTGAATGACTTTTTCCACATGATGATGTTCAGTCAGCCTCACACTCATTCCTCCCTAAAAGCAGGTGTGTCTCAGTGGTGAATCATGCATTTCTTTTAAGGTGCATGCCTAGTCAGCATTCTCTATGATCAGTGAAACTCCTTATGGATTCATAGTGATGGCTACAGGATCTTTCCTTAAGTGGAAAAATCACAATTGATTCTATACATTCTCTGTCATTAGATATTTAGTTTTTCAGTAGATAACTTTGTCAGGAATATCTGCACTATAATATTTCGGTCACATTTCACTGCACTTAATAAGGATCTTTTACATTAAAAAAAAAAAAAAAAAAAACTGTCTCTGACTTGAGCAAAGAAAAGCTTCACTCAAAAGTATGAAATATTTTAAAGCAAATAGACATAAAATCCTGATTTGGTTCAGAAGACTCCAAATGCTCTACACTCTATACGTGTCATAGTGTTATATATTTTTACATTGTTTTAAATATAGCTTAGTCTCTATAGTTCATCTGTTATATTATATGCATATTCTATACTATAGCCAGGCTTCTAGTAATGAAAGCACTGCTTGTTACTCCCATTTTTTTCTATTTGATATTTCTAATACTTTCTTCAATAAATATACCTGTATATTCTGGAGAAATTACAAAAGTAGGCCCAAAGACTAAATTCCTGGGAGAGGAACTGTTGAAAGAGAACATCATTTTTGTGTTGATGAGGTTGAAAGCAGCAGCCTTCTAGGTTTTTAATTGACAATATTCTCTGTTAGAGAAACCATGCATTTTTATTGTATGTGTCCAATGTTATAATCTGTTCTGCTTAGAAGAGGAAAAAGAGGAAGAGGAGGAGGAGGACAGGAGGAGAAGGATGGTGATACTGATGCTGATGATCAAGTCAAGTCTGTGGGACATTTTCTTGATTAATGACTGATGTGGAAAGATCCAGCTCACTGTGGGTGGTGCCACTCCTGGGCAAGTGGTCCTAGGTTGTATAAGAAAACAGGCTGAGCAAGCCATCAAGAACAATCAAGCATTTCTTTCTGTTTCAGTTCTTACCTCCAGGATCCTGCTTTGAGTTCTTGCCTTGGTTTCCCTGAATAATAAATTGTTACCTGGAACTGTAAGATGAAATAAACCCTTCCCCTCCCAGGTTACCTTTAGCCAAGGTTTGTTTCTCACAGCAATAGAAAACAGATCGGAACACAAGCCATCCCGCTTCAGTTTAAAATGCTATCAACTGAGTATCTTTTTAACAGCTGACATTTATTTCTGACATTTTAAGAAGGTAGAGAATCCATGATAAAAATACCAACAAAACTAGTCTCAATCTGAAACAACTTGTTTTCTGGCTCACATATGGCACCTTCTTTGTGTGGCCTCATGTGGAAGAGGTAAAACAGCCCTCTTGGGCTGCTTAATCATGGCACCAGTTCAGCCATCTTGTCAGCCCCCAAAGGCCCCACCTGAAACCACCGCTTTGGAGTTAAGATTTTAATGCATGGATTTTGCAGAGACATAAATGTCCAGGCTGCAGTGTTTACCATAGGTAGTGCTCTTTCTAAACTGCATATTAATATTCATTTTTAATTTTACTGTTCTGCCTCTCTTTTGTCCTTTATTATCTTACTGGTTTATGTGAGCTCTTACAGTTACAGAAACTATCTCTAGGTTTATTGTGTCCTTTGGGTACCATGAATTATGTTTTTTCAGTATATATAAAGAATTTAGAATCTTTAACCTTTTAAACTTCTTAGAAACACCAACTTTTTCTGTCACTCAAGATACTTAACAGCAAAAACAGCAGAAGACCTTCCTCCTGTGAAGGTTTTCTGGATCAGCTACCTACCACATGTATATGGCTTCCATTACATAGATGAACAGACTGGGCAGAGGTAGGGGTGGATCTGAAAGGAAAGCTGAGTCAAGGTCACCGAGCTAGTGGAGAGTGGAAAAGTCAGCACTATGCTCTGTTACAGAGAAAATATTGCTGTGTTATCTTTCCCTGTCCCACCTTTGTCAATTTTATATGTTTGGAAATATGAACTTTATGATCGGAAAATATTTTGCACATGTATTTCTGTAATAGATGAGAAAGGACATATACGGTCAAGATCTGTCATTCTCATCAGTTTTATAAACAGTTACTTCTATAAGTTCACACAGTGGTTTTTACTATGATATGCAGACTCAGTGTTATTTTACCATTTTTATCCATATTAATGTGGTCTCCATGCCTCCCAGATCCTAAACATTATTTTGTGCAATTGTTATTACTTGCACTATGAAGCCTATTATTCCTAGATGAATTTAATAATTAATCCCCATAAGTATAGTATTTATTATATTTATATTCAGAACATTCCGTAGTCACATAACCATGACTTTCAGTAATTGAGAGTTTCTGTGAAACTCCTTTAGCATGAATCTTCAAATTTATGGAAAACAAAAGGCTGATTAATGATACATTCCTGCTAAATGTCATGAAAACAAAACGTATCCTCTCAGTCAGTAAATCACAATTACTGGTAATCCTGGAAGAATACATAATCAGGAAAGTTGGTAACATAATGTTAACTAATTCTTCATATCTCACTTTGTTAAGATGAATTATTAATCTTTACTGACTGTAGAAATTACATTGTTTGAGCTGGGGTTCAAGACAGGAGAATTCTACATCGCAGCTCTAATTTGTATTCCCACAACTTGACAGTTAGTGCTTGATTATGGATGATTATGCCATAGCGTTATATTATCTATTATTTTTAATATGAGATATGAAAGGGAAAAGTGAAGGCAAATTATATTTGCTGCTATTATTCATCTCGTGCCATTTCTAAATGGCTTTCCTTCAAATTATTAGGATTAAGATTTTTGGTTGACACACAGAGATTGTTTAATAAATTTATTGTATTATTGTTTAACTTAATTGATAGCTATGAGTCTCTAAACACTAGTAAATTTTGAAAGGGGAGGATGATGAAGCCATGGTCTTTGATTTTGACAGAAGTGGAAAGGAGATATTATGACTCCATGTTAACTGTTACATAATCTTTTGCTCTGTATCCCCTAAAACTAACCTCTCTTTGCCCACTCACCACCTGGATGCAGAAATTGGTGGCATCTTGCATTCTCCATACAGAAGCAACCTTGACACAGAAAGAGTAACTTTTGCTGATGCCTTGACAAAGTCAACATAGACAATTGTTAAGGCCCTGGTTTATTTCCATTCTGCATATTCTTGTGTGTTAGTTATTGGCCATGGTATTTAACTATGTGCCTTGACTTCCCATCTGTAGGGACAATTATCTCAAAAAGGCATGATAACAGTTAAGCAAATTAATGGTACATCCTATATACAAGGTTATAGAAAAGTATAGAAAAAAAAGCACCTGTACAATGCTGTTACAGGAAGGTGGAGGAAAGGGACAATTAGACAATCCTGTCATCTCTAGGAGCAACCTCCCTACTATCAGGTGATATAAATAGGTTAGAGTTGGGGCCGTCTCCTTTAATGTATATTCTCATATTAGCCATATCCCCAAAGTAGTCTGATGCGTGAACAGAGCCCACAGATTATCCATTCCTGTGCAAGAATCAGTCTCAGGACACGGCAAAGAGGTCAGGGCTATATACAGAAACGTAGTAATCCTTTCCACAGAAAAAGCTGTAGAGCGGCTGGACAGATGGCTCAATGGGAGAGAGCACATGCTTCTCTTCTGAATTTGGTGTTCAGCATCCATGTCTGGTGCCTCACAACTTCCTGCATCTCCAGTTCCAGGGAAATATGGCTACCCTGGTCTCTTCAGGCAGCTGCATTCATACACATACACATATACACATTTGTGTAATTAAAAAAACAATAAAAATAAATAAAAGAAAAACCTAGAGAAATTCCAATAGTGATATGGAAGAGAAAGAATGAGCAGGCAGACAGGAATAAGCTGAGAAAAAAAAAACCAACAACAACAACAACAAAACCCCAAAAGGCTAGAAAGCACTAAATTGTTAACAAAAAAATTTTAGGCACAGATATGTACACCCAGAATAAGATGCCAGTCTGAATGTACTGAGTAATAAGCCTCATTAAGATTCTATTAACAGACTGACATAGCAATGCGACAGTAGAGAACATGGTGAGCATCAAAAGAAGCAGAAGAAGGCAGATGCTGCCATGTGTTATAAGTCTGAATTTCCCATGGAGGAGTTGCATCAGAGGAGGGAGGGGATGTCATGTTGACAAGCCTGAGGAGATACAGGATTCCTATGCACTAGACTGGACTGCCGAGAGCAAACTGTGGAAGTAGGGAGAAAATAGCCATTAATTGCTAGTTTCTAGGAGGAACGTTGTACAGTAGATCCTAGAAAAGAAGCAATTTTTTCAAAGTTGGGGGACAAGTGTCATTAATCCAGAATCCATGCTCAAGCATTAATCCCTGTTAATTTGAATATAGGAATTTCATAAGCAGGGAGACAAAAAGTCTAAAAGTGTGTCTATTATGTGCCTTTTCTCGGGAAGAATGTGTCTCAGAAAAGCAAAAAGGTGAACAAATATAGATTCATAGAACTGCACTGACAAATATGGGACTCTCAAAGCTGTAGTCTGCTCAAACAGCAAGGTGGAGAGCCAGGGTGAGAACCAGGCAGCAGGATGCACGGAGCCAGGGTGAGAACCAGGCAGCAGGACGCACGGAGCCAGGTTGGATGGAGTACAGCGGTGTCCACAGAACTGACGGTGTGAACTCAGGGAAAGTAATGGCAGGATGCATGGAGTTATCAGTAACCCCATGTCAAAGTGACCCTAATTATCAAGCAAATAAACAGGATGCTTCACTAAAACAAGTAAAGTGGATTCTAAGCAGATGACAGAATAAGTAAGAAGCTGGGAGATGACAAAAAAAAAAAAAAAAAATCAGAAACTGAATGATTAAATTTATACAATAAATCTATGAATCAAAAGTATAGCAAACAAATATGAAATGATCCTGGAAAGATTGGGACCAAGAAAGAATTTGTTTATTCTGTGCCTTTTCTCATAGCTTCTTTTAAATCCCCATGAACTTGTGTCTTCTGGAAGTAGATGGAATTGAGGCACTATATTTGGCACAATAATAACTCTTCAACATTCACTCCGCCTCCAAAAGTAAGCAATAGTAATAAACCTGGGAATGTGGCTCCTCAGATAAAGGCTCTATTCCTTGCTATGAGTCGGGGCAGTATGGAAGGCAGCTGACATAAACGGTGCAAGCGTTAGATCAGGACTCTTCCTAGGAAGGAAGGGAGGCCCGCTCCTGTCTGGCTCTACCTTCTCGGGATGGAGCTGAAGGTAAGGTGGGTGCAGCAGTCTCTTAAGCACTCACTTGGGCCACATCCTAGAAAGGTCAGAACAGCAAGAGGCAGAAATCTGGGTCCCAAGACTGTCAAGTTGCCCCCAGATTCTGTTGGAACTGACACGTGGAAAAAAACAAAACAAAACAAACAAACAAACAACAGCGAAACCCCTCTAACCTACTTACGTCATTATATTTTGGACTTTGTCTGAACAGCTTGAATTATGTTATACTCTGATGAATAATTATTTAGAGGCATAAAGGTGCTTAATAATTTAGCTTTTTTCAATGATATTTGCTTTTTATTAAAATTATACTTAGCATTCAGAATGTTGGCTAAATAGCTGTTGCCATTTTTTTTGCAATTACAAACTGATACTCAATTAATAGAAGTAGAATTACTAGCAGGGCGTGGTGGCGCAAGCCTTTAATCCCAGCACTCGGGAGGCAGAGGCAGGCAGATCTCTGTGAGTTCGAGGCCAGCCTGGTCTACAAAGTGAGTCCAGGACAGCCAAGACTACACAGAGAAACCTTGTCTTGAAAAACAAAACAAAACAAAAAAAGTAGAATTACTTCATATAAGTTACATCAAAAACAACTGAAGATGAAAACCTACTGTGCCCATATGTAATTCATCTGTGCTGTGAACCAAGAGCCGTCTGTGTGTTCCATGTCAATTCATAGTCCCTGTTCTGCGACAGGCAAGGTTATTGCCTAATGGCCAGGCATTGGTAGAATGTTAACACTACAGAAAAAGACAGTGCAAAGAATAAAAAGAAATCTTACATGGGTTTATATTTTAACATTTTCTTTTAAATGAGTGACTTGTATATACAGTGGTTAATATGTTTTATCCACTCAGCAATGACTTATTTAGTGGTTTTAGTTTCCTGGTAAAGTTTATAGGCTAAAGACTAGAAATAAATACATTTGGCTCCTTGGGTCATTGGATCTACAAGAAGGCTTTTTCAATGGCAAAAATATAACAAAAATAAGTGGCTGGAGACTATACAAGGCAGGTGACTGTTTTCTACCATTTTCTTTTTCCAGACTAAAATCCATCCTAATAATAAGTCCCTTCATCACAAACGGAAGCAAGGGTCTGTGTGCCTTGGCTGATGGCACAGGTGGATAGATCCTGCTTCGTCTTCCTGAGTAGGGGTGGTAAAATTAGAACCGCAAACAGGCTCAACTTTGAAATGGGCTGAAAGGCATCAGCTGGCAAAACCTCAGGTGAAAATGTCTGAGAATGACAGCTTTATCCAGAATGATGAAATAAGGGATTTTCTCATGTAAAAAAAAAAAAAGCAAAACTAAATAATATGCATCTTATTTAGCATTCACTCAAGATGTCAGCATTTAGCCCTGAGCAGCTTGAGACCAGGGAGAGCATTATGAGGAGCACTCCACTTAAGAACTGACACAGGGTGATGACTTTACAAGTATCTGCTTAAATAAAAACTTAACTGAAAGTTTGTTAATATACTATTTGGGTAATTAAGCTTAGTACAGTTCTGAATTTTTGAGACTTAGGTAATAAGCTTCTGCTTTAACCATCCATGTGGCTCAGCTTCACAGCATAAGCTTAAAGCTGCTTGCCAGACCTTTAGAGAGAAGATAATAAAATGAATAAATTTTGAGCTGGAGGGGACTTAGAATTTTATTCTAAAATTTAACATTGCTTGACTCATCAAGATATTATAAACATCTGTGAATTCAGTGAACACTCTCAAAGGGACATAAAAATACTTGTAAAGGAAAAGTTTAACAGCCACCTAAGCCCTGAAAATTATTCATGTTGGTAAAATCTCACTTTGCGCTTTGGGCAAATGCTCTTTCTTTTCTTTTCCTGATTTACTGGCAGTTTTAACACTTTGATTGAAAGCAGTCATTGCCACACTGCTAGCCACATTTCCAAACTGTTAACTTCTGCTATGGCTTTCAGACAGCCTGGGAGATGCTGAGTAATGCCAAGGGGAAGGTGGGCAATTTAAATGTGGCAAGGAAATACATATTAACGCCAAGATGCAATGACAGAACTGCGATGCATTTCAGCTAACAAGAGCTTCCCACTAGGGAGGGAGAGAGAAAGAGAGAGAGAGAGAGAGAGAGAGAGAGAGAGAGAGAGAGAGAGAGAGAGAGAGAGAGAAGAGAGAGAGCGCCAGGGGTCTCTGTTCTGGGGATAAAAATGCATGAAAAAGTCCTACATTTCAAACTCTGCTATAAGGACATGGCTTTGTCAATGAGGAGCAATTGGATGAAGCTATATACTATATGTAATCTGCACCCATCCTTTCCCCTCTCCAGCTCTTCCTATGCACCCTTGCCTCACAAATATATGACTCTTTATTATATATATCATATATATTATTATTTATACACAGCCCCCCTCCTCCATCTCTCTCACACACATACACACTCACACTCACACATACACACTTCCTCTGCTATTTAGTCTATTTTGTGTTGCTCCATATGTTTAGGGTTGATCACAGGAGAACTTAAGGAGGCCCCAACCCTCTCTAAACTGAGTGAGTGACATGGGAATTAGTTGTTTGTGTTACTACTATCAGGTGAAGATGGAGGTCACAGACCAATGTAAACAGCTGTCTCAGTGACTTAGAACCCTAACTTGCCTATGTACTCACACAGAGAATTTGGGTTATCATTTATGTAGTGTTCGGTAAGAATTCTCTCTGTATAAGATATCAGAGAAAGCATGAAAACCAATGTGAAAAAACAATGTTCCAATACTCATTTCTTTTAGCATTCTCTTTCCCTTATGTTTTTCTTCTCTTGTCAAACCTCCAGTTCCTGCTTCTCTCCTTCCTCAGACTAGAGCTATTAGAGGTAGGGATGTCTTGGGAATGCCTTGTTAAGTTATACGTTTTCACTTTATCTCTCTGAATGTTCTGGTCCACCATCATTCCTGGTTGTGATTTGGTAGGGGCTGCCTGGTCCTCTCTGATCACTCAGTCATTCCTGAGTTGAACTTCAGGCTCTGAGAACAGGACACACAGAACTCCAAAGACCTGGCAGCATCTTGTCCACTGGAGTCAAGGATGCCATTCATTCCAAGGAGGCTTTGGTCCTTGTTTTCATTGGGGCAACTTCTCCTTTTAGTTTCAACAAGCTACACTTCCCTTTCAATCTTTGTGGCCCACTACAACTGTATTTACAACCTGACAGTGCTAAGGAAGAAAAGACAAAGGACAGCTGCATATATTGAGAATGTGGCTAGCCCTCCCATTTAATCCCATCAGTTTGTGAAACCAGAGGTGATTCTGGGGAGCAGTAATGAACGAACAGAATACTTTTTGTAAGGGTGTATGTACATATTTTATGTGTACTACTGATTTGTACTGACTAAATCAGTTCATACTAGACCTTGGGATTAAAAATGTCTCCACATGAGACAGCTTTCCTAGTAAATATTGGTTTTTCAGTTTTCTGTTGTTGTAGCATATTGCTGCAGACTGGGTCAATTGAAAACCAGAGACATTTATCTAAACAATAGGTGTAGAAGGGGTGGAGTCCAAGAGCACAGTGCTTGCACCTGGTGATGGCCTCTGTCCTATGCCATAGCATGAGAAAGGCAGGAGAGCATGAACTCACAGCACATCAACTCTGGTGATGTAACACTCTGCCGTGGTGGCTTGACCTCTCCCACCATAACAGCTTTATTCATGAAGCCAGAGCACTAAAGACCCAGTTGCCTCTTACAATCTCATCTTAGTATCACAGTGGCAATTAAATGTCAACATGGCGTCAGAGGGGACGTTCAAACCATAGCTTAAGTAGCTCGTGCTCACCAGCCTCCATGCTGGTGTGGTTCTGATTGTGAAGTGAAATACTTTGGAATCTGAAGCCTTTTCTCCACTGCATACCTGATACTTCAGACCCCCTAAACCTAAAGCTCTGCTTGGGGTTTGTGCATTTGCCATTGCCCACAGCAGTTCAGCAGGGCCTAAGAATCCATTGTCTCTTTTAAAACCCTTTCTAGCTGTTACTGGTCCACTTAATGCTGTCATGTTCCTGTGTGGTTGGAAGGACAACGTCTCCCTCAGTAGATGTCCCCTGATGCGGTGACTGTGTTGGAAAACATGATAAAGGAGGTTTAAGGTTGTAAATAGAAATACATTTGCTGACTTGCCTGCCTCAAAATAAGGAGACTGTGCATACTATAAGTAAACCTATTGCCACCCCAATGATCTTTAAGCATAGAGAGGGGAAGCACAAATACCCATATGAAAGTAACAGTGAGTAAAAGAGATCTGACTGGCCACTTATGACCTTGAAGATTCAGGGAAGGATCCAGGAGCTAAGGAAAACCAGTGGCCACTCAGAATCCAAACAAATCCTGGGAAGTATATTCTTCTCTTAGCTTTCAGACGGAATGCACGCAATGCACGCAACCTGTGTTAGTGCAGTGCACGTGATTTCTGGCTCTTGACCATCCCCATTTTCAACTTCCATTTCAGCTCTTTGCAGTCAGCTGTAGTCTTAAAATATTAGGCAGAAACTTCCTTAATGGTATAGATGCTGGAAATAAACCATTCACAATAAATTGTCATTGTACATTGTTATATTTTACTATTAGCTGTGGTTTATCACTTACTGCACATAAAACTTTGTTATAGGTACAGTTATAGGTAAAGAATAGTTTAGATAGGATTAGGTACCATCAGGTTATATGAGTTATCTTCAAATGATGGAAGATGCTGACTTGACTTACGCCACTAAATTTGTGACAAATTGTTGTTGTAGCAGCAGTAAAAATCCCATAATACAGGTGGTCCTCAGTCAATATCTCTTTTTTTATTTGGTTTCACAATGAACCAGCTATGTAGTAGGTACTTTGGTTTTTTAATATTGAAGTGACTTCCCCTAAAATGGGAGGGAGGTGGAAGTTTCCTAAATATAAGATTCTTGTTTGAAGGACTAGATTAAAGGTCAAATTCAAACTTCCCAGACATCCACATTGTTTGAGATCAAATAAAATCAGAAAAAATGTAAAACGCCTTTATTGTCAGCTACGTGCTCTCCTCGACATAGCCTTTTGAAGGGAGATGATATTTAATGTGATTCTAAGAGTGCTGAGGCAGCTTAGATTAAAAACTTGGTCAGCATCTTTCCAGGGTTGACTAGGAGACATGGTGCCAAGACTGGGCAAGAAAGCAATTGAGTGATTATTTTAGAAATTAAGCATAGATCTCAGGAATCAAATCATGCACAAGGTCCTGGATTCAATCCCCTGACTCAGAATGAATGGACGGACAGATGGATGGATGGATGAAAACAAGAGATCCATTCTATAAATACTACCCTAGGCTAAGGGACTTGAACTCATACCAAGCCCTTAAAAGTCATTTCTACTCAATAAACATATCTATGAAAAAAATGCACTGAGCATTAGTGGGGTGCTAGCAATGTTTATCAATATGAAATATAAAATGCACTTTCTGGCTTGTGTCTATTAAACCTAAGTTTTGGTGCTATAGTCTAGCAGGGTTTTCTTTTGATCCTAAAGGAAATTGAATTTTAAAATTGAGGACATAGGAGGGGCTGCATCAAATGTTGACCTTTTAAGGTGTACCACCTGCCCCAAACCCCTTTCCCAAACGTCAACCACTTTTTCCAGAGTGCATAGCCCAAGGTCCTCTTCCAGAGCACCACAAGAGCATAAGAGGCTAGAGTGGACTCGGGCATGAGTTAGTGAGAAGAGAAGACAGAGACCCTGTGAGCATGATCTGAGAAATGATGGTGTTATGAGGACCCTTCCTCCTACCAGAAATGCCTGGGGCCAACATCAGGCATCAATTATCCTAGCTCCTCGCCTGAGACCTTGATGGAACCGGTGTTATAAAAATGGTTTCATGCTCAGGTTTGGAGTCTGTATTAACGTTTCTCGTGCCCACGAAGGAGAGAACACACAAAGGGAAATGTGCAGTGAACTCGGCCAGGGCTTCAGGGCCTGAACTCCTGACCAGGCCTAGCCCTGCTCTGCTGGTGTCCTCCAAACCAGCCTGCTGGCAGCTATGAAAAACTTAGTCTCTTGAGAGTTTCCAAGATGCAAAATCCTATGCATATGCCTTAAAAGAGCCTATAAAACAGTGTCCTCATTTTGGCCTTATAATTGGGTATTAATAGAAGGACTGCACTGTTTTACAAGGCAATATTCTGGTTCCTGAGTGGCTAAGAGACACAGCTGCTTGCCAAAAATCGTAATTTATTCTGACAAGTACTTGCCACCTTCATAACATAGGGGAGAGTTTGAGCAAAGGCACGAGGTTAGGAAGCCTCAAAAAGAGGTAAGATATATAATTGCTATGGGTCTAAAAACCTATCAGGGACTACTGACTAGAGAGGATCTGGCTCTGCCATTGTTAGGGGTATGTTGATAATATCTAGGGGGAATTAAAGGCAAGGAAGTGAGGGGTTTCTGGACGCTGTCTCTTGCTGAGGGAGAAAGAGCCAGCAGAAACGTAGCCACTTTAGTCTCCTGTAAACCGAGAGTCATGAGAAGGTACACCATCTTCCATAAAGAAAAGTGAAATGTGTTTTCATTCCCCTCCCCCCACATAAAAAATAATTTTTAAAGTATGGTTTGCTTTCCACACAGTTTTAAGAGCTGAGCAGCTCAAGGGGTGGGGGTGGAATGACTTAGGAATGGTAGTCACGTGGAAATGTGCAAGGCATTACCTTAGTTTGGGAGACTTTCAGGAACTGGAAATTTGATATCAGTTTCTATTCGGATCAATATTTTACTTTTTAAAAATATTTATATACTGTGAAGCCAAGACACAAATCAATTATAAAATGACGTGTTTGAAAAGCATTTGTCTCCAGAAGAAAAGCCCTCAAAGGTACAGAATTTAGTGACCTTGCTGTTTCAAGGCCTGCTCTGGGCAATGACACCTGTGACAGAGCCCAGGACTGGGCAGGGTGCCGTCAGCTGACCTATTTCAACAAAGGTTTCCCTAAAAGCGGTGTTCATATTCTATCCCTGAAGAGAGTTTCTTTAAATATTATTCTACCTTAAAGGGATGTAAAATGATGCTTGACTGAACTAAAATCTATGTAAGGGAAAACCAGTCTACAATAATTTGCCCTTTTCTACCCAAGACAGAAGCTCTTAAGAAGGGAAAAGGGCAATTTAAATTGGGAAGTATAAAAGAAAGAGGAGGAGAAAATATTTAAGAAAAAAAGGTAGCTCAATTCATTCCTTAGCTCTTCAGATATTATGTATATGCTCCCAGTAATGTTTTCATTGCTAAAAAGCACAGTCTTGAGGCATATGTGCCTTCCTTGTTTATAAAAACAAATAAATACATAAATAAAAATCAAAAAGCCTATAGTTGAAATGTTTTCTAAAAAAATAACTAACATTTAAAAAGAGATCTTCAAAAAGGGTCAGTGAATCTAAATGTCTCAGCGGTATCTACAAAGAGTCTAAATATGTTTTCCCTGTGCTCTCCTACACACCTGAAGGGTTTCTCTATACCCGGCAACTCTAGGTTGAGCACTCTCGCCCTGCTAGAATTCAGTTACTTAATGCCACATAACAAAATCTCTGAATATTGACTTCAAATCATGAGAATTCTTTTTTTTGCAACTCCTGTCAAGTCTTTTTGTTGCTTTTCTCTGAATCTATTCATTTTACTCCCATTTCCCAGACTCAGTAGGGGCGTACGGACTCCCCACCTCCACCCCATAGCATTTTTAAAACTTTCCCTGGCTGTGGCCATCTACAGGAGCGCTCATTTATTCTTTCGCCTTAAGCAGCCACACATCTCCACATTCACTATCATGCACTGTAAAGAGAGGCTCCTCTAACTAAAGCTGGGAGGGACAGCTGGGCGGGGGTCTCAGCACTTGGGAGGCAGAGGCAGGTGAATCTCTGAGCTCAAAGCCAGCCTGGCCTACAGGACAGCCGGGACTACCAAGACAAACTTTGTCTCAAACAACAACAAAACAAACAAACAAAAAATCTGGGAGAGGCATTTATCTATGAGCACAGACATAAATGTTTATAAGGCAACTTGGTGACATGACAATTTAGCTAAACGACAGGATAAAGTTAGTTTAAACGTAGGGTCTAAGAGCCCCTAAGCTGTGGGGTTCTGACCAGGTTTACCACATTAGGTATTAATTCCCTCTTGTGAAGTGGACCTCAAAGCCAATCAAAGAGCAATTGGTTATGCCCATAACAGTCCTGCCGCTATTGTGCCCGTGGGCACATCTACCTGACAGGTTGATATTGCCGATCATAAGGTTCACAGATGGTAACACCAGCGATGCCTCCCCCAATAGCTATATAGCACTTTACAACAGCATGCAAGCTAGCTATCTGGGAGGAAGCTTCTTCAGTGATATTTTTCTATTATGCTCATTGATTCTTTTTTTTTTTTGTAACCACACAGGTTTGATGAAGTATCAGCTTTGCTCAGAAAGTTCTTGTTACATTCCAGAGCCGTAATACTGAAATGTGTTTAAAAAGAAAAGACATATACTCCTTTTATAATGAATTCATTTATAAGAAAAGATTCCTGAGGTATTTTTTTAGGAGGCAATAGACTTGGGTGGAGCTGCTCTCTTTTGAGGAGACAGATTTTGATTCCCTCCATCCCATGTTATTGGCAAACAATTTTTGAAAATGGCGACTATGGTGCACACTAGGACATTCTCTTATTTATGGAGAGTAGGAGGGGGACAGTTGTATTTTCTGTTTCGTGAAGACTGAGGATCCGCATCTCTTAGCATATTTCTATTTCTAGAATAACTGCATGGTGAATCTCTCTGTAACACTGAGTGCATGAGCCTGGCCAAGTCACTTAGCATAAAAGTTGTAGCAACCATGCTGATACTTCTCTGTATTTTCTCAGATGATGATAGGAATAAAATAGCCCCGCGTTACATTTCTCCTTGCTGTGGCAAAATATCCAACAAAAAGCAACTTCAGGGAGAAAGAGCTTATCTTGTGTCATAGTTTGAGGATACAGACCTTCATGGCAGAGAAACCATGGTACCAGGAGCTTGGAGCACCTGGCTCCCTGCACCCACGGGGTCAGAAAGCCAAGAGAGAGCAACGTGGGAACTCAGCTAGGTTTCTCCTTTATACCATGGTGTGGTGCTGGCCATATTCAGGGTGGGTCCTGAACTGTTCTGTAAATACCTTTATAAATATGCCCAGAAGCACTTTTCTTTGGTGACTCTAACTTCCGTCAAGTTGAGTTGATAATCAAGGTTAATTATTACACGATGTAATCAATTTAGGTAAAAACACACTAGACTTCCTAAAGTCTAATATGAAGACTATCAGCAATGAAATGTCATTTTCTCTTCTACAATACAATTATTGATAGAATGATAATTATTATCTATCTTGTAGCAATGTGTTTACTATTTTGTAGTATATGCACACATACATACATACATACACATACATATATATACATATATACATGCATACACACACACACATATATATATATTTCATAGGTTTATGTGTGTAGGCACACATGCTATCTATTGGCACTGTTTGGGAAGGATTGGAACCTACAGGAGGTGGAGCCTCGGTGGAAGGGGAGAGATCAGTATGGGCGGACCTTGATGCTTACAGCCAGCTCCTATGTCCTGTTCTCTCACTGCTTCCTGAGTGCAGATGTAGAGGGACAAGCCACTCCTACTTCTGTCACCATGCCCTCCTTGCCTGCTGCTGTGTCTGTCTTTTTTTTTTTGCAGCCATGACAGACTATATCATTCTGGAACTGTAAGCCAAATAAATCTTTTCTCTTTTATGCTGACTTTGTGAGGGAATGTTCCACAACAGTGGATAAGTAATTAAGACAGTAGCCTTTATCAGTAGGTTGGTACTCAACAATTCCAATCATTATTCGCTAGTATAGTATGTGCTGAATCACTGAAAGAAAAAGCCAAATAAATTTCAATTAAAATAAACACATTAACATTCTGAATATACTTTTCTAATATAGGTGAGTTCCAAATAATAACTTCTTGAACTAAATGGCTCTATCAATCACAGAGCAGATAAAACTCGATTTACATTTTCTTTTATTTTGCCTCTCTTTTCTAATATCATTTTACTAAATATAAGAGGCTGACCAAAAATACATACTTCCCTTGTGAGGATATCTTTTAAAAAATTAAATTTATTTTGAGGTACAATTTCTGAAGCTGTCTCTCACCTTGGGGTGAAGTGTCTGGATATCCCCAGCTGCCATGCTTCATGCTCAGAGCACTGTGTTGATTTTATTTGCATCAGCATCAAGTCTCACATCCTCTTCAAGGGCACACAAATGACCTAAGGTCCAACCCCTCCACTACTATTATTGGAGAATACCTAATACAGATTTCATGACTTCTCATCCTGGGGACCAAACCTTCAGTATATAGACCTTCTGGAGACATTAAGATCCAGCCTTAGTATGTATGTATGTATATATAAAATATATATATATATATTTTTTTTAGAAAATTGCTTTATTTTAAATGTATGGAAGTGTCATCTGCATGTATGTCTGTGCACCATGTACATGCCTGATGTGCAAAAGCCAAAAGAGAGCATTGGATCCCCTAGAATTAGAGTTGCAAATGTTTGTAAGGTTCCATGTAGGATCGAGGACTTGAGCCCAGGTCCTCTGATAGAACAGCCAGAGTTCTTAATTATTAAACCATCTCTCCCCCTCCAATAGGAGTAATTACTTATAAAGTTTTTGAAGTTTCCTAAAGAGTTGAAGATGATTTAAGATGAGTGTGCCTTTCTGCGTTTAGTCTCTCATTTGAGCTCTTTCTCTCATTCCTCCCTCCCTCACCTGGAAACAAAGAAAATTCTGCTGTCATGATGATCTGAAGTCCACTTCACCACAGGGCACACTGCTGGCCTCAAATCCCTGAGTGAACATGTCAATCAATCAATCTACTCAAGATTCCTCACCAAAATACTTTCCATTCTAGCCAATAAGTTAACGAAAATATTTTTATATTTTGACATATTTTTATCTTAAGTTTCCTCAGTGATATTTATTTTTGTTTTATTCATTCCTAATCACACTCATGATGAACCAAAATAGAATTTGAATTATACCCTAGGAAAACTTTCCATTGTCATCAATGATTTACCAGTGGCTCAAATTTTCCCATTCTCCTGAAGAAAGCATCCCACTCTTTCTTCAGGTAACGCCTTCTTCTTATCTCTACACATGACCTTCCTATAGCATAGATCTAACAGAGGCCTGAGGCATAAATTCCCAAAGGTCCCACTCTCCTACTTACAGATTTAAGTCATACCTGTACCTACACCTACCTCTTCCTGTCTGGAAGAGCTAATTCCCACAGCTGTTCTTGTGATACAGTTTACAGTCACAGTGACTGCCTCCTGGATATGCTGCTGGCATCTCCTTCCTCCTCCGTCTTCTCATCAGTACCACCCCCTCCTGCCACCTTAGGATGTAAACCTCATTTCATCAACCTCCACATAACTATGCAATATTGGTTGATTCCGAGATGTACAAGTGACCTATATCAGGGTAAATCAAAACACACTTTGAAAGTTTTCCCTAGCATTTAAGAGAGTGGATTTTCCTTTTTAAGGTTTGAAACCTGGAAACAGATAGCACCAGAGTTGCAGCATGCTGTATGCGAGCCCAAAAGAGGAGACTCGAGGATCAGTAGGGGAATGGAAAGAAACTGCTCCTGGGTGACTTCAGCAGAGACTAAAGCCAGAAGTGGTCTCACACGTTCAGTTTTATCAGCAACGGACATCTATCATACAAGTCAGTTTCCTTGTATTTCTTTTCTTGCCACTTCCAAAGCAAACATCTTACCGATGCCTGCCATGATGTCTGGTCCCTTACTCTGGTTTATTTACAAGCCCCAATAAACTGCTGTCTAGTTTTCCTGAACCATTACAAGTTCTGTCACTAAGTTCACCTATTGCCAGGCGTTTTCCCACTTGTCAGTGAACAGAAAAGTATTGTTCATTCTCTTCATTTTAAAATTCCTTAATTCTGTGAATACCATTCCATCATTTATTAATGTTCCTATTTTTTCACCTTCTTTTCCTTTCCCTTCCTTAAATCTTTTTTTTTAATGATTTATTTACTAATGTATATGAGTAATCTCTTTGCATGTCCACTTACATAACAGAAGAGGGCATCAGATCCCATTATAGATGGTTGTGAGGCACCACATGATTGCTCGGAATTGAACTCAAGACCTCAGGAAGGGCAGCCAGTGCTCTTAACCACTGATCCTCTCTCCAGTCTCTCTTCCTCAAATCTTAATTCTAAACAGAATTTGATCTGCCTTATTATTTAAATATGCAGTCTTTTCTAGTGTGTTTATCCATTGTCAAATTTTTATCAATTCTATTCAATTCTTTTTCTAGTCAATATATCTAATTGCTAAGTCTTTTGAACTCCTATAGCTAAATGCTTTTAGACATCCATAACTGAAAACCTCTATACATTAGTGGACTAAAGAAACAACCATTTATTTTGCTCATGAACTTGTAATTAGGTTCTAGAGAGGACAGCTTACCTCTGCTCACTGTATCATCAGCTGGAGTGGCTGAACTGGTTTAGAGAGTTCAGTTGTAAACGGGTTCCTTGAGTGGTTGGTATTGTGGGTGTGGCTGAGGGAGGCTACCCAGAGAGTCTGCATCTCCACATAAGCCTCGCCAAATGTTACATCATCTTAAAACGTGAGGAATAAACACCGTGAGGGAGGAAGTGGATCTCACAACAAGCAGCCCACGGGCCAGGAAATGGAAACTGTGTTTCCTCGCCCCAGACATGGCTAGGGATAGCATCTATCATATTGTTAAAGCAGTTATAGACGCAGATTCAAAGAGATGTGACAAAATACTTCTTAGTGGGCAGAATGGCAAAGAATTAGGACCTGACTAATAACATCCCTGCCATCACACCTCTCTCCCACCATGTTGCCACCTTTGTTTTCTCTCAGCCACTGCTGGCACTTTCTTATCTTCTAGTCTTTCTTGAAGTGCTGTCACTACCTGCCTACTTTCCCTGTTTTCATTCTTTTCACCTCTCCACACCAACATGTCTTCAGAAATGTGTTTATATTCATTTGATGGGTCCCTATGATATGAATAATAATCAAAATCTGTAGCTTACATGCATACATATCCAACCACACTCTAAGATACTTTGAAGGCCTGACTTAGACTCATAGTGGCACAGTGGGATATGTAATAATTTGAAGACAAAGACAGAAACATTAATCAGAACTGTGAGATTTCTTATAGGCTTTGTTAGTTCACGGTTATTATCAGTTGAGACAACAAATATAGTTTCATTTCTCTTAAAGGTGGCACAATTTTGCAAAGTTGGGTTTGAGTAATTTCTAGGATTAAAAAATATTATGTAAAATTCAGCATAGTATTGGTGATTGTTCAGTGTCCCAAATGAACAGGCACCATTGCCATTTGTAAATGATGATTACAAATAATTCATAAACATTACATCTTTCAAAAATATTTCAGTCTCCAAAGTATTCATTAATTTTTAATTGCTAGCAAACCATTAGGACATAAGCTTTTAGCAGTTTGTTGGAAAAGACTTGGTAAATATTTCTTTTATCCTAAAGACTTTCATGAAGAAACAGCTGCATGACAAAGGACACTATGGATTGAAAAGTGCATAGAATATGAGACAGAAATTTAAGAATGCTTTCTTTTTAAAATAATGTATTTAATTTTATGTGTATTGGTATAAGCATGTCAGGTACCTTGGGACTAGAATTACAGATAATGTGGTCTGCCATATGGGTGCTAGGAATTGAACCCAGGTCCTTTGGAAGAGAAGGCAGTGCTCTTAACCACTGAGCCATCTCTTCAGCCCACAAGAATAGTTTCAAACAACTCCCAGCCATCTTTCTTATTTAAAGCTTGCTTCTGTCCCCAAAGTGCCTAGTGAGGAGGAAAAACATTGGTTGCCTGCTTTTTTCTTTTTCTTTTCTCCTCCTCCTCCTTCTTCTTCTTCTCCTTCTCCTTCTCCTCCTCCTCCTCCTCCTCCTTCTTCTTCTTTTTAGTTCTGCTGTTCTGTGCCTAGCTTTCTACTGCACAGACAAAAATCAACCCCTCTAGTCAGTTTTCTGTAATCTCCATTCACAAGCCTCACTTCTCATCGTATCTTCTGGAATTTCTCCATGATCCAATGCTTTCAAATACTCTGTAACATCCATTCTATACTTGAACCCAAACACATGTCTAACTATGTGGCTTTTCCTGAAGCCTCTTAAAGAGGAACTTCTTAGTCTCCTAGCAACATTCCTTATGTTTTCTTGCAGAGAGTAACTTGGTCTTTATGATTTGCATTGGGCCATTGCTTTCCAATCTTTGATGAGGCACCTGTCAACACGGTGCATCCTCATCCTACTCTTAGCTGTCAGGAAAGCCCTCTTCGCTCCACTCCTTCCCCTGTTCATCAGTGATTTTTACCTTCTGGCTCTGATGTTCTTCACCCTGTCTGTTCTCTGTCCTGGGTGTCCTTCATACCCATCGACCGAGTCACCCTACACCCATGCCTCTCTGCTTTGTTCTCATCTTCTACCTGCTCTCCCATGTCAACTACTTAGTCCAGGCCACAGATTTTAAAGATTGCTCCCAGCACTGGCTGGATCAGGATTTTCTAAGAAAGGCTACAGATAATAATAATAATAATAATAATAATAATAATAATAATAATAATAATATAAAATAAAAATAAAAAATAAAATATATAAAAAATAAAAAAAGAAAACAAATAAAATAAAATAAAATAAAATAAACACACACACACACACACACACACACACACACACACACACAAAGAAAGGCTACAGATGCCCATGTCTCTTTATCTTCATGCCTAAATCTCCCAAGTGCCAGGATTACAGGTGTATACTGCTCCTGTATACTGTATTTTACCTAGTTAATTGAATAAAATTTCATTTTAATAATATTAATAGAGGGGGATTCTCATTTGTTAACAGCTCGAGAAATGATTATACTGTTTTACCGGGTCCTTTTATGAAAAGCCATAAGTAATCGATGCTTTTCTGAAGCCAGAGAAGGCAAGTGAGCAACCCCTTCATGGAATTAGTGAATATGGCAAAGCTGTTTTCTTTCTCCTCTGATCACTGGAGCAAGGCAAGCTTAAACAGTTGATCATAGCATCCCTCTACTTTACAGCTGTGGAAGCCTAAGGCTAAATTACAGCTCAGTATGCACCATATAGTTTGCCTGTCTCAACTGTGCTCTCTTTAGCTTTAGGCACACATTCCACTTGTCACTCTGTCGGTCTAGATATTTTAGGGATTTTCTTTCCTTCTTTTCTCCTTACTCCCTTTCTCTTTTCCCTTCCTCCCTCCTTACCCTTCTCCCTGCCTCTGGCTTTCCTTCTTTCCTTTCTTCCTCCCCTTCCACTTTTGTTCCTTTCTGGGACAGGACCTGGCTCAAGCTGGCCTTAAACTCATGGTAATTCCTTTCCTCAGCCTCCCAAGTGCTGAGATTAGAAGCATAAACCACCAGCTCCAGCTTCGGCATCTGTTGTCAGTAAGAGCCTTTGTAAAACAGAATAGCACATAGTCGTGGATAATGCAAATAAAACCCTGTAAGACATGACTATAAATGTGCAACCACAGACAGATATGACTCATAACGTAGTCAACGATGGCTTTGCAGCCCAGTTATGTTCTTCTCGGGTCTGCTGACGTATAGACAGAGAACTGCAGAGAGGTCATCCGGTCCTTATTTTCCATCCATGGTAATAGCTCCTAGGGTGGTAATCTGGGACTATCCTTGTGTTAGGTTATGGACATACCCCTGTTATAATAACACTCATGGCAGAAGCTTCAGCTGCATGTGCTGTGTACACATGCACCACACTGAACAACGGAGTAAGTTTCTCTTCCTTTTGGTGACCATGGGCCTTGGAAAGTGGCTATTCAAATGTATTCCCAATACATCCTGGTCAGAGGGTAGGAAGGCTGGGCCAACCTGAACTGAGTTTTCTTGTGCTCGTCGTAAGGCAACTATGCCTAGGCACAATTGGAAGTGCATATGATTAATGAGGACTACATGAGAGTGTTTGGAGGGAAAAAAGGGAAGGGAGAAATGCTGTAATTAAATTATAATCTCTATATAATATAATAAGAAGAAGCAATAATCTGCTGAGAATTATTGGAAAATATGCTCAGTAGAAAAGCGATTATATGATGCAATCTAACAAAACAGAAATCCACCCTTGCCACACCCTAGTAAACCAAACTCCTTCTTTTCTTGAACCCCATAAAAGAAATCCCCAAGCAGTAATCGTGAACTTTGAACAGCTTCATTCATGTAGCTTACTATTCCTTTGCAATGCTCTGATCTTTCTTATTACCTTGCTTGAAATAGTTTCCTCAGTAGTTGACCAAACTGTGTAGACCTTTATTTCAGTCCTTTGAAGAAGAAGTCTGGAACCTAGAAATGACCAGACCTGACCATCTGTGATTAGGGAGGACTTAGTAGAGAGCCCTCTGCTCAGTGACTTGGGAAAAATGGCATTTCTTAGACATAAAGACACCCAGATTGCTTCTTACTTAAAATTTAAATTTTTTTTTGTTGAAAGAATTTTATTCTGTAGATTTCCAATAGTAAGCTTTATTTGATATTTATACATATTAAGCACATAGGACTAGCATGCTCCTAGATAAAATGATTGTTTATGATTTTGGAAGGATGAAGTTCAGACTTGTATATTTACTTAGATAATTTGTAGAGTTATACAGAAAACAATGAGAAAAAGGTACACAATAATATTATATAAGACCAACAGTAGATTTAAGGTGGAATTCAGTCAACCGCCAAGTGTTTACTGAGTGCCTACTATGAAACAGGCAGGGTTGTAGGCTCACAGAGGCACTAATGAAAAACTCAAGCAAGGGCTCTGTGCCCTTTCACCTGGATCATCTTATTTTTTTTCAATTCCACATATATTCTTGTTGCAAAAAAAAAGGATGTATCTCCATTGGAAATTCCCTTGTATACCTAAACTTTCAGGAGAGAGGTTATGTCTGGTAAGAATGATGAGGAAAGGACCATACCATCGATATTATGAAGGAAGTCACAACCCTTCCAGTACCTACGAGATGCCCTACAGCACCACACAGGGTAGCTTACTGCATCCACAGAGATCATTGAGGATTTCTTTTCAGCATCTTTATTTTCTCAGAGGTGTACTGAAGAGCTTATCGAAGTAAACATGCTTTAAAGAATATGTAAATATTTAAAAAGAAAACACAGAAGGCTATTTTTTTTAAAGCGGAAGTCATCTTTTAATGATTAGTATAGATAAAGGACTGAGCAACTGCGTAAACACTAGTGATGTAGGGAAAGGGCATGGGGAGTAGAGGTAGCAGTATGAACCAAAAGAGGAGGTAACTAAAAGTAGTCCACAGGTAAGACAAAGGACATCTCCTCTATAGAATAAATGGTTTTAATCACCTTCATCTGAACCATGACATTTACATCTTAGTTTTGTAGCCATATCTACTCTTTAAAAAAAAATGACTTTGTAATCTTTTCTCTTTTCAATTTTAAAAACATATTCCCCAACAAAATAAATAATTAAAGTATAGATGAACTGTCAAAAGGGAACGTTATTTTAATGAAACATTAACATTTTGGTAATTAACATGGAAGTTAATGCTTTTAGCAGATGTAACAACATTAGACTTGTAAATTTTAATTAAAGTTAATGGTTCATGATAGCTGTAGGGAGCTGGCATCCTCCATGGATACTGAAAGCTTGTCTAATGCGATTAGAAATGCTAATTGTGGAGAAAGGACAGTACTGGCAATGCCTATCTCCATTTCTTGCAAAAATCAGCAATTTGAAACCCCTTTCAAATGAGAAAACTCTAAATAAGTAGAAGTTTGTAGAATAACTGTTGATAATATCTAGTGAATTTAAGCAGAAAGAATAAGCATAATACATACGTTCCTTTCTCTGGATAACTTTGTGAGATAATTCCATGGAAAGTAATGAAGAATGTCTTAGGCTTTCTATTGCTGTAATAAAACACCTTGACCAAAAGCAACCTAGGGAGGAAGGGCTTATTTCATCTTAAAACTCCCAGGTCACACTCTATTACTAAGAGAAGTCAGGGCAGCAACTAAAGACAGGAACCTGGAGGCAGGAGCTAATGCAGAGACCATGAAAGGGTGCTGCTTGCTGACTTGCTCCTCATGGCTTGCTCTGCCTACTTTCTTAGAGCATGCAGGACCTCCTGCCTAGGGATGGCCATGGCTGTAGTAAGCTAACTCCAACTCACATCAATTATCATTCAAAAAATGCACCACCAGCTTGCCCACAGGCTAATCAAAGGGGACGTTTTCTCAGTTGAGGTTCCCTCTTCAAAAATGACTCTATCTTGTGTCAAGTTGACAAAAAACAGCTAGCATAGGGGTGTTTGGTACTTTTAAGATGGAGATGAGTGCTTCATCTTTATTTTCCTCTGCCTCTTCTGATGTGGATTTTCTTTCCGAAACTGTTCAGTTGGATCCACCCAAATCATAAAATAAGGGAGTGGGTTTGTATGAGCACTAAGGGAAAAATATATATACTAAAAATTTTAATTACTTTTTTTATTTTTGAGATTGTAATATAATTGCATCATTTTCCATTCCCTTTCCTTTTTCCAAACTCTGTCATATAGCTCTTCTTTCTCTCTATCACATACATGACTGTTTTTTTCGTTACTTGTTATGTGTGTACATATACATGTATATACATATATGTATTCCTAAAGACAACCTGTTTACTCTGTGTAATGTTACATGTATTTATGTATCTGATTTTAGGGGTGACCGTGCTCTTCCCTGGGAGAGACCATTTCTTCCCCTCTCAGCAATTCTTCATTGTCCACAGTTCTTTGTGTAGCGTTGAGGCTCCATGTCTCTTCCCTGTCCCCTCTGTCATGTTAATTGCTGTTGTCCTTAATCATCTTGTGTCCAGACAGTCCTGTGGGTGAGACTTTTATGGGCACAGCACCTGACATTCCTAGTTTGCAGTTTCACAGCAAGCTCCCTGATCTTCTTGGCTTTTACCATCTTTCTGCCCTCTCTTCCTCAGTGTTCCTTCAGCCTTAGATATGGGAGTCATTTTGTAGATGTATTAATTAGGACTAAACTCCATGACTATTTTGACTGGTTGTGGTTTTCTGAAGTGGTCTTTGCCTGTTTCAGAGAGAAGTTTTGTTGGTGAGGGTTGAGGACTACATGATCCTCGATCCTATAACTGATAGCAAAAGTTTAGTAAAATGATGACATACAGGCAAGCAGTTTACATGCAGTGCCAACAATACCTATGACATATAGATATCTAGAATTTCTATTTATGAATGAGGATCATGATTTTTTAATATCTTAAGTACCTCACTTCCACTTACATAATTATGGCCACTAATTTTAAACAATTTGCCTTTTTTTGTAATTCTAGGGTACATTTAAGACATATCAAAGATCCATTTATTCCCTAGAATGTAAACTAACTCCTTCCTTATCTTGCTAAAACATATTTAACAAAAGTAAGGATTTAATAAATATTAATTGAGTGAACCTAATTTTCTGAAATTTATATAAGCTTGTAATGAATACAAATGTGCATTTAACATTATTGTATAATTTTATTATCATATAGCATACATCATATTTTGCATGTAAGTAGTATCACTTTGAGATTTTGTTCCTTCATCCTGCTTTAAGTCCCTAGAATCAAAAGCCTATGGAAGGTTAATGTTTCTGTCAAGTAAATATTCTTTTGAGGATAAATTGAACTCTAAGTAACTTGGGTCCTGCCTATATGCAGTGCTGAGTTAAAAATAAAATCACAAATCTTCACTGAGAGTACAAAATACAGAAGGCTCAGCAGGATGAACCTTAAATACTGGAGGCTTTGGATGCTGGCGCTCAGCCAATAAAACATAAGAGATGGTCAAGCTGGCCCTTCACTGTCAGACTTCTTGCGGCTAGTTGATGTTGGAACTCTTCCCACGTCGGCCCTAACAGTGGTATGGTAGGGTCTGCAATCTTATAGAGTAAAGGACCATTTAAGTCCTTTTAACACTCAATTCTTGGCTCAGTTTCCAGGCTACACGTAGACAAGCTAATTTGTGGGGCTAGTGAAAAGTAGTAGCCCCAAGGTTTATTGTAGATTATAGACCTAGTGGAATGTTGAGAATTAAACCTTGCTCTCCGTTGGTTACCCTAGCAAGCTTTCTAACTGGCTGGTTTTTAGACGATTTTTTAAAATGATGAGAATTTCAAACTGCACAGACCCCGTTGGCAAGTGACCATTCACCATCTCACATTTCACCACATAAAACATTGATTATGTAATGTTTTTACTATGAGTTTGAAGTCACTTTAAGTAATAATACTGACCCCTAGGTCAGGTATTTTCTGAGAATTTGTAACTATTGGGGTTAAGAGTTCAAATCTCATAAAACATCATTAAGATGATTTTATGTTTCTATAATTTAGAAAGGTCAATCAGAGAACCTAGGCAGCTCTTCTTATGCTTTTGTTTGTTCCTAACACAGAGAGTGAACTTATGTCTTTTAACACCACACCTGTCATTTTGTAGAGCACAGACTCTTAATGCTATTACAGGTAGAAACGTCCAACCACAAAAAGGTAAAGTTTGCAAGCACACACAGAGAAGGTAAATAATAAATTTACTGGTAAGTGGGGCTTTTAATTTGAAAAGTGCTCTGCTACCCAATGTAGTGTAGGCATAGTCATTTTTCCAGCCACCAAATTTTAGGTCTTTCCAAGCTTTAAAAAGAATCTATAACTATATATCAGCTTGCCAAATTGGTTTCACTCTACTGCTGTCAAATTTCATTAATGAAAATATATATGTTCCAGACACACAGTAATATTTAATATACATTTTGTATACAAAGATTATGCTTTAAAAATTCTTTATTAATGTTCTAGTATAGCCAGTCCCCTCCATACAACAAACCTATCTCCTTACCCAGATCTAGCTTTCTTTACCATCTGGCACTCCTGTACAGTTTTCCACTTCTCCATGGGTTAAGATTAGGGAGGGTGGCTTGAGGAAGGTGTGGGATGTGATGTGCAATCTCAGAGCTTCTTTCCAGACCTGCCATGCCACTGTTCACACTTCATTGGATCTGTCCCATAACATTATGAAAGACTTATAACGTCTCTGCTTCAACCTCCATGAAGGAAGTAGGAGTAAGCATCCATGCTTCAGGGCATGGGGTCTATCTGGTGGTCTCCAGTGACACCACCATCATAGCCCAGAAGGCCATTCAGATGCTATGAACCCAAGAAACACACTATCTCCCAACTCCCTCTCTCCCCCTCTTAACCTCTTCATCTTCAGACTTCTATCCTTAACTTGAGAAGAATATTTAACGTCATAGAGCCAATACATTACTCCCCCATCTGAATTTTCTTACATGTTTTCTATTTAAAACTTTTAAAAAGAATATCAAACACGAGTATTAAATTTATATCATTTTCATTCCTTGTTCTTCAACTTTCTCTGTAACTCTCTCTCTCTCTCTCTCTCTCTCTCTCTCTCTCTCTCTCTCTCTCAAATCCATGACCTCTTCTCCTTCATTATTATTGTATATAAACACAAGATACATAAGTACATACATACATACAAGATATAATTATCTGTAAGTCTTTAATTACCCTGCTCTTCAATTGGAAAACCTGTATTTCCCATCTATTGTAACTGACACAGACTTCAAAGATGTATTTGTGGAATCAAAAACCTGAATGTGAGACTTTTGATGCTTGTTTGCTGTCTGTTTTTACCTTTAATCTACCTCGAGTCAAAAGTGGGTTGTCTTGAACCAGAGAAAGTCACCACATAATGAAGAACAAAAAGAAAAAGCTCATTATGTATTCCTTTACACTACTGTGTTGCTACTCTCCAAACACCACTTTGGTTAAATATTTGGTCAAGACCATGCCTTTTTCAGATCAAACGATTGGTAAATGTGTGTTTTAGCTGCCAAGCCATCTCTCCAGCCCAGGGTCATATTTATAACTTGCAGATCTTTCTGTTATTTGAACGATTTTGTAAGGGTAGCTTATCCCTTCTCACTTTCTGTTCTCTTTAGTTAAATAATGAAATATGTAGAGGAGTGTTTATGTGACTATCTGTTGAGTGACTATATGTTAACCAATGCAAATTTCTCAAATACAATGATTTCTAAATTACAAAGGGCAAAATATAGCAAAAATGTTCACCTGAAATATAATTAGCACATGCATTACATCCAAGTCTTTTCTACAATGAAGGATGATTTGTGCGTGTGTGTGTGTGTGTGTGTGTGTGTGTGTGTGTGTGTGTGTGTGGTGTGTGTTGAACACAGAATTTGGGAATTAGGATCTCAGTCAATTGACTCATTTCAGAAAAGCACTGCTCTGGGTTTTCAATCAATAGCTAAAGTCATAGAGTTTCAAAAAATAGTTCTGTGTTTTACAGATGTGGAATTTACACTCCTCATGCATCATACTGACCAATTCATGTCTGTCTTGCCAGTAGTAGGTAACATCTCCTAGATTGGGAAGTTGAAATGAAAGATTCATTTATCTGAGGTTTAACCTAGTTTTACTTTGTCAGTCATGATTTTTCACTTAGCTGTTAAAAATTCTAAAGAATGACACAACAACAACAACAAAACAAAAACAAAAAACCTAGTGTGGGAACAGGTTATTCTGTGGTGAAAGTGTGTATCATTTATCAATAAGGATTTAAAATGTATATATTTAACAATAAGCAAAGAACTACGGATTAAGATGATTAGGTAAGCTTTTTTTTTTTTCTTCCAAATGAGTAAAGCTTGAAATTAGCAACTAGAGGCTTTTAGGTAGTGGAAACACATGAAAATGAATCAGACGACCAAAATTTTAGATGTTGGTATTACCTAATATAACATTCTTCAACTCAACTTTACTTCCTCTTCGCCTTGGCAATACTCTTCCATAGTGTTGCCTTCCCTGAGCATCTTTGCAATTTTGTTTTAAAATCTCTCTCTCTCTCTCTCTCTCTCTCTCTCTCTCTCTCTCTCTCTCTCTCTCTCTCTCTCTCTCTCTCTCTCTCTCTCACACACACACACACACACACACACATCTATATATGGTTAAATGTATTGTGGACCATCATTGTTTTAGACAGAGTTCTTGTGCAACATGGAGTTACTCATTTTCAGATGCAACTCCGCAAGTGAAAGCTAAGTTACTTATGTATATGACCCTCTAAAAGGATCAGGAAGAGAGAGCACAGTCAAAGACAGACTCGGGAAGTACACGCACTTTGTTCCATGCCTTTTTTCTTCTTTTATGAATGCTTTTGCACAACGGTACAATTTTGTCCATTTGTAAAACTCTTGTGTATCCCACTGTGTCTACTCTCTCCATCCATTTCCACTGTTCTTTTGCAGTTGTCATTGTAACTTGCGATTTGGCTTGCCCTTGCCTGCCCATCTTCTCCTGTCCACCTTTGGCAACTTGCACCCTATTTCTCCACATCTAGAGTTGCCCTTTAAACCGCTAAATTTAGCTCATGTGAGTATTAGCGGTGTGACCTGAAGTACCTAGTGGTCATGGTAAGAAGCTTCATTTTATTCCTAAAGAGAAAGCATGCCATTAAAGGGGATAACAGTAGGGAAGCCACATACAGACACATACCTTTCCAAAGTGTCCCCAGTGGTGGCAGAAAAGTGGATTTGCCAGGAAGTGCCAGGCAAGCAGGGGCCGATGAAAAGGCTTCAATAGTTGTACGGATTCAAGGTGATGGAGGCTTAGGCTGGAGTAATATCAGTAATATGGGCCAGATGGATTCTAGAAATACCACGTAGGTCTAACTGATAACACTTGATGATGGATTGGAAGGAGGAAGTAAAGGAAAGACAGTGATTGAGAGGCATGGGAGAAGGGCAAGGAAGCCATGACACTTTTCATTTAGACTTGAGATGCCTCCAATACATGTGAGTAGGCACTTATATAAATAAATCTGGAGCCTGGTAGAAGAATGTAAACTAATGAAACACATTTGGACTTTAGTATAAAATGATTTTCACTGTCCTAGATACAGAGAGACACAGCTGCAGAAAACAGTCAGCCTAAAGCTGCTACATTTAGAGGCTGAGTCATGGAGGGTGAGCCCTCAAAGTAGGCTAAGAAGGAGCTATAGGAGAGGAAGCAGGAAAACCAGGAGAGAGACGCCTTGTGCAAGCCAAGAAGTGACAGTGTTACATGGAGGTGCCAGTAGGCTGGTAAATTTAGTGCAGGAAAGTATCTGCTGGATGTGGCAGCATGGGGCTAGAGGTCATTTTGATGTGTTATTATTATTTCTCCCCATCACACCTTCTTTCCTGACATCTGTCTCTGGCCTTCTTCTAGTTGCAATTTTGGAAACACCCTATGTTATCTCAAGGCTCTCTGCACAGATCTGAACCAATAGTGGCTTCAAGACCATGTAAACACCTGAAGTGATGTAACACAGTGGTCAGCATTTCTGGCTGGAGATAGCCTGGCCACACTGGAAGTCTGCTTCTTGTCTATTTGTGTAGTTCTACCCATGTCCCTTCTCTCTTCCCTGTTTCCCTCATTTGGGAAATGGAGACAATAAATATACATTCCCTCACAGAGTCCTTGAAGGAGTGCTAGTCATAAGAATGAGAATGACAGGATATCAGAAAATAGATGCTAAAAGATAACTTAATAATGACTTCTACACTTTAAAAACAAGGTTATTTAGGGGGCTGGAGAGATGGCTGAGTGGTTAAGAGCACTGATTGCTCTTCCAGAGGCCATGAGTTCAATTCCCAGCAACCATATGGTGCCTCACAACCATCTATAATGTGATCTGATGCCCTCTTCAGCACTGTATGAATAATAATAAATAAATAAATATTTTTTTAAAAAAAGGTTATTTATAATTTATGTCCTTTTCCAGAATAAAAATCAACCAAAGGGCACAATGTATCTTTAGACATTTGGCTTTCAGAAATAAACTTTTCAGTTACCTTTCTTAGGAAATGTCTTTAGCACATACTCTTGAGGGTTATGCATAAAAGGGGAGTGGGGCAAGGAATGCAAGAATCAGTGGCTTTACCAAAGGCAAAGAAAAATGGAGAGTGAAGGAGAGGTGGACTTAGTGCACAGCCAGTCTTTGGTCACAACCAAGGAGAATGGATTTCTAAGGAAAGTACAGAGACTGGAAACTGACCATATTCCCTTACTTGATGTGATCTTAAGAAAGACTTAATGGGGCCAGAGAGCTGGCTCAGTGGGAAAGGGCTGGGCTGCAAGGCTGATGACCTGAGTTAATCCCCAGAAACTAGTATAGAAGGAGAAAAGCAACTTCTGAAAGCTGTACTCTGACATGCCCATGGCATGTGGGTAAGCACACATGCAACAATAATAAAATAAATAATAATTGACAGTACAGAAAGCAAAGACCGGCTTTTGGATAATCCAGGTTACATAAAGTGTGTGGTATAGTTTTGCTTATTTGATTTGAAATAACAAATTCTAGTTAAAGCGTGGTTGCTTTATTTCCCTCTGGAAATAATTAATAGATAAAGCAAAGAAGACTTAGTTATGATGACATATCCAAAAATAAATGTCATTCTTATGGACTGAGTGTGGTGTCCTCCTCAAGTTCATATATAGAGAAGCTAACTTAAACTGTGCTGTTGCTTGGAGGTGAACCCTTTTAGAAACAACTAGCTCATCAGGGTGGAGCCTTCACGAATGGGAGTTGCCCCTTTACAGAATGCCCTCTTCCCTCTGGAGACACGAAAAGTCAGTACTCTACAGTTTGAAAAAAATGCCTTCTATAGAATTTGCCCGTGCTGGTAGTGGGATCTCAGAAACCCCCAGGCTTCAGAATTTTGAGAATTTCCTCTTGTCATCCAGCCTTTTGTTGTAGCAATCTGTGCTCAGATGGAAATCAGTTTTGATTCTCTAAAAGTCTAAGTTTAGATTGTTGATGGTATGATAGGCAGTAAAACTTGTGGCAAGACAAGCTCATCACCATTGTCACCCAACAGAATAAGGAATGCAGCTGACTGTTGTGTTCCGAACCCTTCCTCCGAGAGTCATGTGTCAGTGGTGTAAGCTGGGTGCAGTGACACATGCCTTTAATTCCAGCACTCCAGAGGCAGAGACAGGTGGATCTCCATGAGTTTCAGGTCAGCCTGGTCTACATAGTGAGTTCCAGGCTAGGCAGGGTTACACAGTGAGACCCTGTCTCAAAAAAAAAAAAAAAAGCAAACAAATAAACAAAAATGTAGTCCCTAGTGCTGCAATTTGGAAATGTAGTCTTTTGAGGTATTTAAATTATGAAGGCTCTGTCTTCATGAACAAGTACTATTAAGAGGGCTTATCGGAGTGGGTCCCTGTCTTCTGCACAACATTTGCTCTCTCTAGAGTATATAACAACAAAACACAGGCCTTGAACTCAAGGGCAGCTTACTGCTACGTCAATCTTTGGTTTCTCGGTCTCTAGGACTGTGAGAGATAAATGTTTGTTCCTTATGAATCACACAGTATGTGCCCTTCTGTTACAGCAACAGCAAATGAAGCAGGTGAGACACAGATACCACTTCTAGTTGCTAGCACTCATCACGGATATTATACGCAAGCCATGAAGGATAGGTTTGACTTTAATAAGCAGGAAGGAGATTGGTACAATTATACTGGAACGCTGACAATGAGAATTTAGTCTGGAGAAGACAAAGG
This sequence comes from Acomys russatus, assembly GCF_903995435.1. Classification (NCBI taxonomy): domain Eukaryota; kingdom Metazoa; phylum Chordata; class Mammalia; order Rodentia; family Muridae; genus Acomys; species Acomys russatus. Next base: position 37,916,394 of record NC_067142.1, on the reverse strand, counting down.
AGAGGGGAGGTTCAAAGCTGTTCCTAAGAGTAATTAATAGCCAAAAGCATGTTGCAGAACAGGTCTGATAAAAACTCTTGGTGCTTTCTCCTGAGCACTAGAGGAAAGGCCTTCTGCTCCCCAGCTGATTACACATCTGTGCCAGGAACGACATGTGAGCAGACCAGGGAACTGTCGGGCCCACTATCACCCACACACTGCCCCAGTACAGCTCACAGTCGCCTGGTTCTTCCCCTCATGTTATCATCAGTTGGTGAGATTTGTGTAGGTGAGTCTGATCCCCAGAAACTAGGTCACATACCTATGTTGCAGTTGCAAGGAAAATGAGCCTTTGAGGGTGCTTCTCACACTGGAAAGGAATGAGTTGTGGCATAGGTTTCCTTTCCCAAATATGCTATTCAAATGTGACAAGTGTTTACACATTGATAAAACAATGTTGAGAATGCAAAATAAAATTATTTAAAGAGACTGGGATAGATCATTGCATTATCATTTACTGCTACTGTTTTCTTATATCCTGAGTTTAATTCATCAGAAAGTTAGTTGGTTCTGTTTTCAAAGTACCTTATCATACAGAAAATGAGTCCCACTCAATGGCCGCACTGTCCCCACCATAGTCAAACTATTACAGTCAGCTCTAAATTACAGCAATAACTTCCCATATGATCTTGCTGATTAGTACCTTGTTCGTGTAGCAGTAGAGTTAAGCTAAGCAGCTTGGGAGAGCCTTTCAAGTTGTGGGAAAAATTCTGTCATGTCTCGACTCAGAACCATGCCTGAACGTCACAGGTGACTCAAAGTAAAGCCAAAGTCTATCACTTTTCCCCTGTGACCTCATTATCTCCTCCTCCTCTTATCCATTGTTCTTACTGCAGCCTTTTGTTTATTCATTTATGGGCATCTGATTCCGAAACTCATGGCTTCATCCCTCAGCAGTAATGGCTGCTCTTAGGGAGCACACACTTGCCCCAGGTGCCTGTGTAGCCAACTCTATCATATCTTTGTAAGCCTTTGGTTTTATAGTTCTCTGCCCAACGCTACTTACCTTACAGTTTCCTATAGTTCTAATTGCCTTATAACTACTATAACTGGAGCTATAGATAAAACTCACTGAATTATGCTATTTTATCTTAACTGAGAGAAAATTTTTGGCTAGAATTAGAACTCAGTGATGGCAGAGAGTTTGCCAAATGTGCACTAAGTCCTGAGTTTGACCCTCACGACTACAAAGTGGGAGGCGGTGGTTTGATGTCTTTAGTCAGATAATGTATGTAGCTATGCAGAAGAACCTGGGATGGGAAAATAAAGAATTATTGGCCAAGTGGCTTGATGAACAAAAGCATTGATAAAAAGATGTTTAGAAAGCACGGAATAGAGCTACTTTACCTAGATCTGTGCTTGTAGAAGAAGACAGTAAATAGAGCATAAAATTAATCAAGAATTAACAACTGATTCTATCAGAAGGGCTGAAACAAGAAGCATTTACAAATGGTTGTCTGTGTGGACCAGGGATGGGAAATTAGTGGGACAGGGGATGGTCATTTCATTGTAAATCTTTCTGAGCCATTTTCCTTTTATGCCGTGGGCTGGGAACCCTTTGGAAAAACACATAACTTTATTATACCAATTTCAAAAAAAAAAAAAACAAAAAACAAAACTGACAGTGGACAACAAAGACAACATGTGTAGGTTCAGAATGACATTTGCACACATCTTTAGGTAATAAAACATAGCAGTTAATTATAATTTTCCAGTACCTCAAATATATACATATGACATTTATGACTATGGAAAAATAAGTTCTAAACATTACGCCATAAACACATTAATATTCTCATGTGTGACCGAAACTTGATTTATGAAGTCAGAATTTTTTATGAATCTAGAAATACATTGAGCAGCAGATCTTAGTTGTTTCTTTTGATATTTGCAAGCTTATCTAATCTATGATAGAATGCCATTTTGGCAATAAGTCTTCAATGCTGAATCACATCGCTTCAGATTGCTCTCTGATGGCTTGTGAAGCATTTCTCTGACCTGGTTATAATCTGTGACTCAGTGACAGTGGTGAATTCCAGCTGGCTGACTTGTGGAGCACTCTTGAAGATGTGTTGCCTTCCCAGTTAATGAACTGCATTGCCACCTGCCCCAGGGGAGCGAGTGTGATCAGCTCTTCTGGCCCTGATGATGTCGTCATGGGGATGCATGGACTGAGGACAAAGAAACCTTCGTTAGTTAAAAAAGCATCATAGCCAATCTTGCTAAGAACTACACTAGCATTTGCACCCTTTAGTCATTTTGACTAACTGTAATTCTCAAAAATATCAAAAGGAAAACCTTAGTAAGTGAACTAGCTGATTTACAGTACTTTTTAGTATATGTTCTTAGACAGGCTGTGGGTTTCAAGTTGCCAGTCAATTACAGAGTTCACATGAACACAGAAAAACTAAGCACTAGGCTTCTAGGCTCTGGAAATTAAAGTTATATAAGAACAATTTCCTAAAAAAAGAAGATAATTTTTCTTTTGAAGGTACGCTCAATGCTTAATAATTATGTTGATGTAACCCTTGTAAGTTTTAAAAAACTTTTTAAAATTAATTATTCATTTTACATCCTGGTCATGCCCCCTCCCTCCTCACCCCTGTCCTACCCTCCCTTCTCACCCCTGTCCCACCCTCCCTCTCTGTTTCCCCCTCCTTCCTTATCTACTCCCCAGAGAAGGGGAACCCCACCCATCCACCAAGCCACATCAGGACTGAGGGAATCCCCTTTCCTGTGGTCCACCAAGACAGACAGCCCTGCCAGGGGAAAGTGACAAAACAGCAGGCAGCAGACTCTGTGTCAGAGCCAGCCCCCACTTCCCTCACTAGGGTACCCACACAATAGCTAAGGTGCCCATGGGCTACATCTGTGCAGGGGGCCCAGATCCAGTCTATGCATGGTCCCTGGCTGGAACCCCAGTCTCCTCAGGCCCCCTGGGCCCTGGTTGGTTGCCTCTGTCAGTCCTCCTGTGGAGCTCCTATCCTGTCTGACTCCTCCATCCTTCATCCCACTCTTCCTCAAGACTTCTTGTGTTCTACCTAATGTTTGACTGTGGGTCTTTACATGTGCTTCCATCAGCTAGTGGGTGAAGCCACTCACAGGGCAGCCATGCTAGACTCCCATCCACAAGGACAGCAGAGTGTTGTCAATAGTGCCAAGGGTTGGCTGTCTCCCATGTGTGGATCTCAGATTGAGTGAGGCAAAAGCTAGACATTTGCTCAGGGCAAGCCCTGGGTCGAAGTTTCCAAGGGTGGTTGGTGTTTCCTTCCTTCTACTAGGAGCCATGACTAGTTAGAGGATGTCTTTGTCCATCTCCATGACCTCTGCTACTAGGAGTCTCAATTAGAGTCACCCTTATATCTTTCCTGGAGCCTACCCTGCCATTGGTCTTCAGCTTGTTACAGAGAAGCCCCCACTGAAGGTTTCTTTTCTCCCTGCAAGCCTCTGTCCTCCCACCCCCACTCACCCCAGGTCTGATCTTGACTCTCATTTCTCTCCTTGCTCCCTTTCTTACCATGTTCTCTCTCTTTAACCACTTACACTGTCTATTCTATTTCTGCTTCTGAGTGACATACAAGCATCCTCCCTTGGGTCCTCCTTGTTGCTTACCTTTTCTGGGTCTGTGAATTATAGTATGTTTATCCTGTATTATATGGCTAGCATCCACTTGTGAGTACATACCATGTGTGTCTTTCTGGGTCTGTGTTACCTCACTCAGGACAATCTTTTCTAGTTCTATCCATTTGCCGGAAAAATCACAAGATTTTCTTGTTTTTAATAGCTGAGTAGTATTCTATTGTGTAAATGTACCACAGTTTCTTTCTCCATTCTTTCATTGAGGAACGTCTGAGTTGTTCACAGTTTCTGGCTGTTACGAATAAAGCTGCTATGAACATAGTTGAGTAAATGTCGTTGTTGTATGGTGGAGCATCTTTTGGGTATATTCCCAGGAGTGGTATAGCTGAGTCTTGAAGTAGAGCTATTCCCAGATTCCTGAGAAAGTGCCAGATTGATTTCCAGAGTGGTTGTACAAGTTTGCACTCCCACCAGGAATAAAGGAGTGTTCCCCTTTCTCTACATCCTCACCATCATGTGCTGTCATTTGTGTTTTTTGATCTTAGCCATTCTGATGGGTGTAAGATGGAATCTATCACCCAGCACAAAACTCAAATCCAAGTGGATCAACATAAAACCAGAGACACTAAATCTATTAGAAGAGAAAGTAGGAAAGAGCTTTATACCCGTTGGCACAGGAGACGACTTCGTGAACAGACTCTAAGATCAACAATTAATAAATGGGACTTACTGAAACTGAAAAGCTTCTATAAGGTAAAGGACACTGTCAGTAGGACAAAAGGACAGCCTACAGACTGGGAAAAAATCTTCACCATCCCTACATCTGACAAAGGGCTAATATCCAAAATATATAAAGTACTCAAGAAATTAAGCACCACCAAACCAAGTAATCCAATTTAAAAATGGGGTATGGAGCTAAACAGAAGAATATCAAATAGCTAAGAAGCACTTACAGAAATGCTCAACGTCCTTAGTCATCAAGGAAATGCACATCAAAACCCTTAAAAGTTCTAAGAACTTCATTTAACTATTTTTTTCCCTCAATTGTATACCACACTTTATTATTTGAACTATTTTTTATTGAGACGCATGTAAAGGCTCTGTAGACAAAGCTCTCAGAATGCTACCGTTCTAAGCACTTTATTTCCTTACGAGGCATTGTGCCAACGTGGATCGGTGTCATGTGACATCTCCAAGTCAAGTTCAGCTTTCAGTTTGACTCATGGCATGGAGTTCTCACTTCTGCTCTCACCTGTGCCATTTCTTCTGCTTCTCCTTTCTGCTCCCTTCCTCTCCTCCCTTTTCTTCTTCATCCTAGCCTCTCATATCCCCTTTGTCTTTTTTTTTTTTTTTTTTTTTTGAGAATACCATGTCTAGCTAAAAATCAGAGAATATTTTTGCCTTCCTTTAACTCCACATTTGTCTCATTGAAGAACAAATCACAAAAACACCAAGGGGGATGCAGAACACGCAGCAAGGATCTTTGACATATTTAAAGGACCCAAATGTTTCACTCCATCGCTGGCATGCACTGACTATGGCATAGTGTCTCTGGCTGTGGAGTTAAATATGAAATAATTATCTCAATAGCTATTTTAGAATTCCCTTCTTTGAGTTTTTATTAGTTCACCAAGATGCTTGTCATCTCACTGAAAGAAAGAAAGGAAAGGAAATACGTGCTAGAGCTTTCCCATGAGTGTTTATCTTGTAATGCGAAAATGGATTGTTAGTTTAAGAGGGGAACTCTTAATTTCTCAGAAGTTAGATGGGTCAATCTAGGCGACAAACTGCCATTCAAGGAAAATGGACCTGTCGGTGAGACTTCCTTTATTCACGCAAATTTGCTAAAATAGGTTTGCAATGTGATAGAAATGCTAAGAAGCCTGATGGTTCACACCACAGTGTGAGCATATAGCAACATCCCACTTACTTCAGTACACACACTGTTATTACCTCTGAGTTTAAAACGAAGATACTCAGTTGTTTAGATGTAATTATTTGGTAAACTGAACTGGTGGATGAAGTTTTTGTTTTGTTTGTTTATTGCTATTGTACTCTAAAGTCCTCTATTAAGAATTACAAAAATTTACCATTGAGATGTAACAAGAATAAATTAATAATAAAAAATTAAAAAAAAGAAAGAAAAAAAAAAGAATTAGAAAAATTTGATACTTTGCTTAAAGCCTTCAAGCCGTTCTACAGGAAGTTTTTTGAATTGCTGTTGAATCTGTGTAATTTTAGTAGTAGAAAATGGTAAAGTGCCAATGCTAATGTTTATTTGGGAAATAGCACTCGTAAGCATGTTAGAAAGAAGACGGATAGAATGGACAAACAGTTCATTTTGGACAAAGTGTGTCTGTGTAGGGATGTATAAAAAAATATTTGGAAGGGTACATTGTGTGCCATTCATCAGTGCGCATGCCTGGAGACTGTGTAATATGCAGTGACTATTTAATAACTGTTTGTTGGATAAACAAATTTAAATCAGGACAAAACAAATTCAGACATCTAAAATCTCAGTTTTCAGAATACTAATTTCTATACAATCTCCAAGATGGTGTGCTGCAGCTAACACAGCCTTTTTTCAGTTCATCTTGTGTTTAGCACCTTAGGAAGTTTAAGATAGAAGCCTTCAGAGGTCAATAACAACAAACAAAGGGGACCCAAGCCAACACTAGAGAACTGGAGAAACAACTGACCTGGTTTCTCTAGCTGAATGGGGGTGTCAGGTGTGGCAGCTGGGGTATGCCTTCTGGTTACCTATCTAAAAGACTCCAGGATTGCACCAGAGCTTTATTTGCATAACTATCAGATGGAGAGAGGACAGGACATGTCTGGAAAAGGATGTGAGGGTGAAGTAAAGGCAGTAAAGGCAAGAGTCATCAGTATTGCACATTTTGTTTTCTTTCTTTTGCTCTTTTTTTCTTTTCTTATTTGGAAACTTGAGTATTTTCCAAAAAGACTGCATTAGTTTGCATTCCTAATAATAGTATTCGTGGATATCCTTCTCAAAATTTCCTCATCAACACTTATGGGATTTCATTGTTTAGGTTTTAAAAATAATTTATTCTAATGTCAAGTAATATATCAATGTGTTGTAACTTGCATCTCCCTGTTAAGTAGTAACTTTCTTGTATATTTATGAGTTAAGCAATATAGCACAACTCAGCAATTTGAAAAAGTGTGACTGTGTGTGGTGTGTGTGTGTGTGTGTGTGTGTGTGTGTGTGTGTGTGTGTGTGTGTACACACGCACATGCATGCAGGTTAGTAGCTTTCCAAATGAGAAGATGACAGAGACAGTTTTCTGCCTGAAGAGTCACCCAAAACTCTATAACGTTGGAGCATCTTCTTCAACCTTCTGGCCCAATATATCAAACAGACATATTTGTGAGGCAGGAACTATTGAGGACTTGCTTACCCTGTCTTGGCAGAGTTTGGCCATCAACTCTGCCTGCATCCAAGCTTGCCCTTTTTTAGGCAGAATTCTGTCTGTGGTAGAAATGAAGACATTTTTCCCAGTGGCTAGTTTGCCACATTTGAATCCACCTCCATAAGGAGGTTCTTTGATGCTTATCATTCTCTTTGAGGTAGGCTGGGTGTTGCCAGGAGTTAACCTATCTCATTGTTAGTGACTCTTTAAAATAATAAAAAACCATTTTAAATGCCATATTTTGTATATCTCTGAGGTTTTTGAAGACCTAACTTATCTTTCTATAGAGTCATATCTATCTGCCTAAGATGTATATTTTTGTGATAAAAGTAGACCAGTGATTGACATGAGCATAATTTTAAAAAACATTTTTTAAGTTCAGCAAGGTCTTTCTTTTAAAAAAACATTTTAAAAATTAACTTTTATAATACAATTACATCACCTCCCCCTTCCCATTCTTCTCTCCCACCCACCCGTATACCTTACTCATTTTAAAGCTCATGGCCTCTTTTTATTAATTATTGCTGCATAGATATGTGTATATATTCATATATATGTATGTACATTTTCTTACATACACAAGTATACCCTGCTTGGTCTGTAAATTGTTACTTGTATGTAAGTTTTCAGGGCTGACTAGCAGTTGGTCTTCGTTAACCAAGTGGTATACTTCTCTCTGGAGAAGATTGATTCTCCCAATCCCCGCATTCCTTAGTTGCTTTAAGTTCTTTGTGTAAGGCTGAGGCCTCACAGGCTTCCCCATCCACCAAGGCATGTCCTCTGCTGTTTTCACTCATCCTGTGTTTAAGCAGTCATGTTGGTGAGACTTGATGGGTGTAGCTTCCTAGGAGATGCAATCTCACAGCCCGCTCTCTACTTCTCTGGCTGTTACAATCCTTCCTTCCCCTCTTCCTCAGGGATCCCTGAGTCTTAGGTTCAAGAATTGTGCTGTATATGTATTCATTGGGACTGGGCTCCACAATTCTTTATTTTGATTACTTGTGGGTTTTTTTGTAGTGGTATTTGTCTGTTGCAAAGAGAAGTTTCTTTGAGGAGGTGTGAGGACAATACCTATCTGTGGGTATAAAGAAAAATATTTAGAATGTAGTTAAGAATTATGGTTTTTAAAAGTGCTAGTTTAATAAAGTGGCAGTTATAGGTTCTCATTCAAGATTTACCTCTTAATTAGCCCTTGGTAGTTGGTTGTTTCTAGTACCAGGCATGGTATAGCTCTTGTTGAATGGATCTAAATTCCAATTATACAGCTGTTAGTTACTGTCACTACCTATGTGTGTCACTACTACCTTCCTTAAGGTTATTGTGCCATATTGGTCACTGTTGTAGGTCATAGGCATCACTGTTGTGTAGGACTGTTGGTTGCTTCTCTTTGGAAGCTTGCATGGCAAGTCCTATGGGAAGGAGCATTTAGGTCAATTCCAGATCAAGAGCCTCTGAAGTACGTGGTGTTTTCAACAATAGACACTTACCTTCCCCTTTAGGCATAAGGTTATTGTGTAGTTTAAATTCTGACTTTCTGTCTAAATGTTATGTAAACTCTGCTCCCCAATTGCCCCTCTGTTATGGCAATAAAGCAGCTTACAGCCAGTCAATGAGCAGGGGAGAGAATAGGGCTGGACTTCCTGGCCGCCACGGGAGGAGTAAAGGAAGTTGAGGAGGAAGGAGCTAGAGCTGAGGAAACCTACAAAAGTGCAAGTGTCATCACTGGGATGTTTTCTGGGAGTAAGAAAAAATAGCATAAAGGGTTAAGAACAGACTTAAACTGCTCAGATTCAAGCTATTGTGAAGCCTTGTCTCAATTATTTGTGTGATAGCTGAGTTAAGAAATAAGCTAAGAGAAACAAACGTAATTGTATAAAAATAAATTCAACATTCTACCTTTGAGGGTCAACCAAGGTCAATAGCAACAGCCTGCCATATCATGTTTTGGGTGTCCTTTGGCCAGCCAGACCAACTGTTCAAAAGAAGGCTTCTTATGACTGGTGTTGGGGTTTTGGTTAGATGGTCTTTGACTCTCAGAGTTAGAATTGTCAGCCTAGAAGTGGTCTGTGCCATTGACTTAGGAATCTTCTCCCTCATCTCCGGCAATAATTAGAAGGTTTGATATTTTCATAACATTCCACATTTCTTGTACATTCCTTTTTGTGTGTTTTAAATGTTTTTTCCATAATTCTCAGCGAGGCAATGGGTCTTAGCATCTGTTCCCAACTCCTGCAGGAGGAAGCTTCTTTGATGATGACTGAAGAAGGCACTGATCTGTGCGTATAGTAAAATATCATTGAGTCATTTTATTGACTTTTTAAAAAACAAGCAGTGTTTGGTTTTACCCTAAGGGCTCTGAGCCATCTAGTCTCTTGTTCTTGGTCACCTAAGCAGTGCTGGGTATGGATTCCTTCTCCTGTAGTAGATCTTAAGTCAAATCAGACATTTTTGGTCACTACCAGAAGTTCTGTGCCAACACTGCCCTGGCATATCTTGCAGACAGGACAGATTGTAGGTCAAAAGTTTTGTGTCTGGGTTGGTGGTTATGTTTCACTTTTGGTAGCCTGCAGAGTATCATCCTGCACCAAAGACTGCAGAAAGTAAAGTTAGGTGTTAAAGGTTCTATGTAGGCACCATCTAGACTTTTCCATGTTCAATGAGTTGTGCAGGTATTGCCTTTATCAATAGAGTGAAGGCTTCACTTAGGCAGCAGCTGAAATTCTCCATGTTCATTGAGTTGTGTGGATGTTGCCCTCAGCAATGGGGCTCCACTGTCAGTTTTCTGAGAGCAACCCACTGTCTTAGCCACAGCTTGGGTTATCTGCTTTGGCCAACAACTCAATTGAATGCAATGCTGTCCTAGTACTGAAAGCCTTATTTTATGATAAGACATGGCCACTTGGGACTCCATCCTCCCCACAGGAAATCTCATTTGGATTGCTTTCATATATTTTGGGGAGTTTCTACTGCCCTAGGCTTCCATACCATCCTTTAAATGCCCCCTCAGCTCCAGCTTTCTCCCCATTCTCTCCCTCAGCTTAATCTTCCCTTCCCCATTCCAACCTGATCCTACCATTTGCATCCACTTCCGCCCCAGTTCACCTTAAAATATATTCTATTTCCCCTTCCCAGGGAGATCCATATGCTCCACACCCTGTCCCTTCCTTTATACCTCACCTCTCTGGGTCTACATATTGTAGCTTGGTTATCATTTATTTAATGGCTATTATTCACGTATAGGTGAATACATAATATATTTATAGTCCTGGATCTGGGTTACCTCACACAGGGTGAGTTTTTTCTAGTTCCATCCATTTGCCTGACAATTTCATGATGTCATTTTTGTTTTGTTTTGTTTTGTTTTAAACACCTGAGTAATACTACACTGTGTAAAGTGTACCACAATTTTTTTTTTTTATCCATTCTTCTGTTGAAGACTGCCTAGGCTGCTTTCACTTTTTGGCTATTATGAATGGAGCAGCAATGAATATGGTTGAACAAGTGTCATTGTGGTAGGATGAAACATATTTTGGGTATATGCCCAAGAGTGGTATAGCTGGATCTTAAGGTAGATTGATTCCCAACTTTCTGAGGAACCTCCATATTGATTTCCATAGTGACTGTATAACTTTGTACTCTGACCAGCACTGGAGGAATGTTTCCCTTGCTCCACATTCTTGCCAGCATGAGCTGTTATTTGTATTATTGATCTTATCCATTCTGATAGGTGTGAGATGGAATCTCAAAGTAGTTTTTATTTACATTGCCCTGATGGCTAAGGATATTTTGAATATTTCTTTAAGTGTTTCTTGGCCATTTCAGATTCCTCTATTAAGAATTCCCTGTTTAGATCTGTTCCTTGTTTTTAAATTTATTTTCTAGTTTCTTGAGTTTTTATATATTTTGGATATTAGTCCTCTATTGGATGTGGAGTTGGTAAAAATCTTTTCCCATTCTGTATGTTACCACTGTGTGAATGCAATTGTCTTTTGCCTTACAGAAGCTTTTCGGTTTTATGAGGTCACATTTATTAATTGTTGATCTTAACGGTTGAGCTATCAGTGTTCTGGTCAGAATGTAGTCTCTTGTGCCAGTACATTCTAGGCAATTCTCCACTTTTATTCCATCAGGTTCAGTGCATCTGGTTTTATTTTGAGGTCTTTGATCCACTTAGACTTGAATTTTGTGCAGGGTGATAAGAATGAATGTATTTGCATTCTTCTACATGTAGACATCCAGTTGGACCAGTACCATTTGTTGAAGATGCTTTCCTTTTTCCGGTGCGTAGTTCTAGCTTCTTTATCAAAAATCAGGTGTCCATATGTGTGTAGATTTATTAATGTCTGGGTCTTCAATTCAGTTACATTGATTAATGTGTCTGTTTTTATGCCAATACCATGGTTTGATGTTGTTGTTGTTACTGTTACTTTAACTCTGCAGTACACCTTGTGGTGAGACCCCCAGGAATTCTCTCATTGTTCAGAATTTTAGCTTTCCTGTTTTTTGTTTTTTGTTTTGTTGGTGGTGGTTTTGTTGTTGTTGTTTCCCTATTATAAATTTGGGAATACTCCTCTCCATGTCTGTGAACAATTGTGTTGGAGTTTTGATGGGAGTGTTTGCATTGAAGCTGTAGATTGCTTTTGGTAGAATGGCCATTTTTACTACGTTAATCCTATCGACCCATGAGCATGGGAGATCGTCCCATTTTCTGATATCTTCTTCAATTTCTTTCTTTAAAGACTTGAAGTTTTTAATCATGTAAGCCCTTCACTTGCTTGGTTACAGTTTCTCAGTGATATTTTATATTATTTCAGACTATTGTGAAAGTTGTTTTTTCCCTGATTTATTTTTTAGTCTGTTCATTTGCATACAGGAGAGATACTGGTTATTTATTCATTTATTTGCATTACTATTGTATACAGGTACCTTGCTGAAAGTGATTATCCACTGTAGAAGTTTGCTGGTAGAATTTTTAGGGTCACATATAGATCATTATATCATCTGCAAATAAAAATACTTTGACTGATTTCTTCCCAACTTGTATCCCCTTGATCTCCTTCAGTTGTTTTCTTATTCTAGCTAAAACTTCAAGCATTATATTAAATAGGTCTACCTTATCTTATTCCTGAATTGCTTTGAGTTTCTCTCCATTTAACTTGATGTTGGCTATAGGCTTGCTGTAAACTGCATTTATTATGTTGAGGAAATTCCATTGTTCCCTAATCTCTCCAAGATTTTTATCATGAAGGCATATTGGATTTTGTCAAAAGCCCTTTCTGCATCTAATGAGATGATTGTGTGTTTATTTTCCCTCCAGTTTGTTTATCTGGTGGATTATGTTTACTGAGTTTTGTATGTTGAGCCATTCCTGAATCTCTGGGATGAAGCCTAGTTGATCATGGTGGATGATCTTATTGATGTATATTTTGATTTGATTTGCAAGTCTTTTATTGAGTATCTTTGGATCTGTGTTCTTAAGGGAAATTGGTCTGTAATTTTTGGGTGTCAGGATAAATGTGGCCTCATAAGATGAACTGAGCAATATTCTTCTCTATTTTGTAAAATAGTTTGAGGAGTATTGGTGTTAAATTTTTTGAAAGTCTATTAGAATATTGCACTAAAACCATCTGGACCTGGGACTTTTGGGGGGAGGAGAGACTTTTAATTACTGCTTCTATTTTACTGGGAGTAACAGGTCTATTTAAATTGCTCATCTGATCCTACTTTAACTTTATTTAGTAAGTGTTGCCTATTAAGAAAATTATTCATTTCCATCAGATTTCCCATTTTGGTGAAATACAGGGTTTTAAAATGTGTCCTCATGATTGTCTGGATTCCTTTGGCATCTGTTGTTATGTTTTACATGTTATTTCTAATTTTTTAAATTTGCATACTATCTCTTTGCTTTTTAATTAGTTTGTATAAGCATTTGTCTATCTTGCTGATTTTCTCAAATAACCAGTTCTTTATTTTATTAAATCTTTGCATTGTTTCCTTTGTTTCTATTTTATTCATTTCAGCCATTAGTTTGAGTATTTCCTGCCTTTTACTCCTCTTGGGTGTGATTATCTTTTATTGTTCTAGAGATTTCAGGTATGCTTTTAAGTTGCTAGTATGAGATCTCTCCTTACCTATCTGTCTGTCTGTCTGTCTGTCTGTGTAATGTAGAATCTTAGCACTATGAGCTTGCCTCTTAAAACTACTCTCATTGTGTCACATAAGTTTGGATATGCTGTGTATTCATTTTCATTGCATTCCAAAAAGTCTTTCATTTCTTTCTTATTTCTGTCTTGACTCAGTTATCATTTGGTAGAGAGTTGTTCAGTTTCCATGAGTTTGCAGGATTTCTGTTCTTCTTTTATTTTTGATATCCAACTAAATTCATGGTAGACTGATAAAGTATAGAGAGTTACTTCAATTTTTTTTTTTATATCTGTTGAGACTTACTTTGTGTCTGGGTATGTGGTCAATATTGGAGAAAGTTCTACAAGTTGCTGAGAAGAAAGTATATTCTGTTAGGTCCATTTGGTTTATAATGTCTTTGTTAGTTCGAGAATTTTCATGCTTAGTTTTTGTCTGGATGACCTGTCCATTGATGAGAGTTTGGTATTGAAGTCTCCCACCTGGGATTCTTTCTTCCATTTCCTGTATTCTGTTGGGGAAACTTGCCTCTGTAGATATTCTTTGAATGCCTAAAATTTTTCATTTCTTGTATTTCCTCAGTTTGGATTTTTTTCAGTGAGGTACGTGAGGGTCGATATGTGATTTAAGCTGCAGTAGTATTTCTTTTACAACCTTGGGAGCCCTTGTGTTGGGGAAAAGATGTTAAGGATTGAAATGTCACCGTGGTGGTTTGTTGTTGTTGTTTGTCTATTTATTTGTTTGTTTAATTAATATGTTGTGTTCTTTCCCATATCTTTTGTCTAGTTTGGTTTGAAGTTTATTTTGTTAGTTATTAAAGTAACTATACTAGGTCGCCATTTATTAGAATAAGGATATTCTTAGCAAATGGACCAAAGATTATTTTCTTAAAATATTTTTATTCCAGTAAATAAAACAGAAACAAAAAGAACAAAACAAAGAACCAATGAAAGAAAAAGTTAGTTCTTTGAGAAAATCATCTTAGGTTCATTTTCTTGGAATATCTTTACCAACTCTTTATACCCTTTGATGTCGATGCATGTTTTTTGAATGTAGCAGAAGGATGGATCCTGTTTTCTCACATCTATTCTTTGAATATGTGTCTTTGTGTTGGGACCAATGATCAATGATCATTAATTTCTGTATTTTGTTGTTGTTGTTGTTGTGTGTTTGTGTGTGCACATGTGTGTTTCCATTCTTTTGATATTGCTGGTGTGAAATAATGAATTTCATGTGTCATCATGGATATAGTTAACCTCATTAGGTTTAAGTTTTTCTTCTAGCTCCTTCTATAGGACTAGATTTGTACATAGCTATAGATTAAACTTGGGTTTTATCATGGAATGTCTTATTTTTCTATGATAATTGAAAGTTTTTCTGGGTATAGTAGTTTGGACTGGCATCTGTGGTCTCTTAGAATCTGCAGCACATCTGTATAGGCCCTTCTAATAGTCTGTCTTCGTTAGTCTTTTTTCCTTGCAGTTTTAACATTTCTTTTTATTATTAGTATTTTGATTAATATGTGTTAACATGACTTTGTTTCTAGTATAATTAGTGTTCTGTATGATTTTTACACCATTATAGGAATCTCCTTTTTTTCTTCTTTTTAATATTTTATTAATTTATTCATATTACATCTAAATTGCTAGCTCATCCCTTGTTATCCTCCAATTCCTCCCTCCCTCCTGCTTCCCTCCTACTCCCCTCTCCTATGTCTGTGACTGAGGAGGAATCTCCTTCTTTAGATTAAGAAAATTTTCTTCTATGATTTTATCGAAAACATTTTCTAGTCTCTTAGCTTGTTTTCTTCTCCTTCCTCTATACTTATTATTCTTAAGTTTGGTCTTTTCATAGTGTCTCATATATCCTGCATGTTTTGTGTCAGGAGTTATTGTAGATTTAACATTTTCTTTTTGTCAGTGTGTCCATTTTTTCCCCCTCATATCTCCAGCACCTGAGGTTCTTTCTTCTATCCCTTGTGTTCTGTTGAAGTTTATCTCTGTAGATCCTATTCAAATTCCTAAATTTTTCATTTCTAGCATTTCCTCAGTTTGCATTTTCTTTATTGATTCTATTTCCAATTTTAGGTCTTGAACAGTTTTATTCATATTCTTCTAGTGTCTATTTATGTTTTCCTGGATTTCTTTAAGAGATTTATTCATTTTCTCTTTAAAGGCCCTTATCATGTTCATAAAGTCTGTTTTAAGATCTTTTTCTTGTGCTTCTGCTGTTTTGGAATATTCACCACCTGCTGGGGTGGGATAGCTGACCTCTAGTGCAGACATATTGCCCTAGATTTTATTGATTGTCTGTAGGTGTCCACAGGAGGGAAAAGAGTGTTCAGTCAGGGTTCTGCGTATTTCGTCTCCTTCAAATGCGGGGAGACAGCAACAGAGAAGACCCCCCAGAGTCTTCTACAGCACTGGGGTGAGACTGGAGGATTGGATCTAGAGAAGCAGAAGGAGAGGGGAAGATCTGCAGCCAGCCTGGCAGGAGTGGTCTAGGTTAGCAGGAAGTACATGTTGTATTTGGGGGCTGGGATAAAGAAACAAGTTAGGAAGGTCTGTGGAATCCATAAGAGATGTGGACAAAGGGAGAAGGAAGGCTGCAGGAGGCATTCTGTGCAGAGTTAGGGATGAGACTTGGGGATTGGACTTGGAGGAAGTGGTGAAAGTTTTCAGTTAGCTTCCCTGGTTCCCTGGGCTGTGCAGCTGTTATGTTCACAGTGAGTGCCCTGCTGGTGTTCGAGACTGGGATACTGGGATGAATTGGGGGAGGAAAAGTTGGAGGAGATCTTTGTGATCATTAGGGATGAGGTGAGAGTAGAGAGGGAGAACGCAGCTGGTTTTCTGCCACAGAGCTGGGGATGTAGCAGGGAAAAACTGGATCTGGAGGAGCTGAAAGAGAGCTGTTGGTCTGCCTTCAGCATATTTGTTGTCCTGGCAGGAGTGGCCCTTGAGTTGTTACGGGTGCCTGCTTGTGTTGAGGGCTTGGGACAGAGCAGTAAGTTGGGGGAAGAAGGTTAGGAGAGAAGATCTGTGGGATGTACAGGAGATAGGAACAGGTGGGCAGGAAAGGCTGCCACAGGCATTCTGCTGCAGAGCTGGGGGTGAAAATGGGATACTTTTATATTTTTAAGGATATCTATAATTGTTTTACTAATTCATAGTCCCATCAGCAGTGAGTAATTGTTCCTCTTTCCCCATATCCTTACCAGTTTTCTTGTCGTATTTATTGATGCCGGAAATTCTGACTGGGTTAAGGTAGAAATCTCAAAGTATATTTAATTTGCATTTTCTCGATGCAATGGATGTTAAATATGTGCTTATTGGCCATTTGGGTTTCTTCTTTTGAGAGTGGTCACTTTGGTAGCTCATTGATTGGTAGATACTTGTAAATTTTAGTGTTAAATTTTTGCTATTCTTTGTACATTGTGGATATTAGACTCCTGTCTGAACTATAATTGGCCAAGATTTTTGCCTATTCTGTGGCCTTTCTATGCTGCTGACAGTTACTTTTGCTTTGAAATTAGTATGGTTTTATACTTTTCCATTTTCTTTCTTTTTTTTAAGCCATATATATTGAACTCAGGGTCTTATTTATCTACCACTACACCTCCAGCAGGATGGGGGAAATCGTGTGTCACCAGTAGCATATCCAATCTATGTCATTCCAGCTGACAATGACAGTTACAGATGTATCACTAATACACCAGGCAATTATGACTTAAAACTGTTTTATATCACAGGAAAAGTGTATATACATGTACATTTTCTTATTTGGATATAATAATCCCCTCTTCCTTATGTCACACAGGAAGGCCCTATCTTCAGAAGGGCAAAATAATCTAGATAGTGGTCTGAAAATGTTTTAAGCATTAGAACTCTGAGTGGTTATTAAGACATTCCTATCCCTGTATTTCCTAGATCCACCCTCTGAACTCCCATGTTCTGTTCTTTCTTGTATTCTTCTTTATATCCCTAGAATATTTAACATTACAGTTCCAAATCCTTGTAGCTTCTAAAGTGCTTTATATGATGCTTTAGCTATGGTCTGAACTCAACAGTATGGATAATCTGTGGTTTCTATAATGGGCTTAACATTAAGACCACCTGGAAATGCTTTGAGAAATTCTGATATCACCAACTCTCCCTAAACTAATTGGGCAATCTGTACACAGGTTCTAGTACAACCAGGGTAAGAGCCATGAAACTGTACATACCCTGAAGACCTCAAAGACTACCAAATAACACATTTCCAATTTCTTCTGGTTGGCTTATGAGTATATGGATTGTCTGTGCATGTGTGAACACCTACAGACAATCAGTAACATCTAGGGCAATATGTCTGCACTAGAGGTCAGCTATCCCACCCCAGCAAGTTGTGGATATTCTAAAACAGCAGAAGCACAAGAAAAAGACACAATAGCAGAATTATATGACAGGATTCCTTTTTTGTTTTTAGATGTGTTCTCCTTGTTTAAATTCAATTTTTGGTTCAGAGGTCTGAGAAAGTGGCTCAGTATCTAAAAGAACTTGCTCTTTTTGTAGAGGATCCAGGTTCAATTTCCAGCAGCCACATGGTGCCTCACAACTGTATGTGATTCCAGTTCCACCAGTTTCAATGCCATCTTCTATTCTCCATGGGCACTGCACACATGTGATGGACTAACACACATGCAAGGTCAAGTATTAGTACACATAAAATTAAAATAAACAAGATGTCTTTTCAGTGTTTATAAAATTGTTTATAAAATGGCTTGATTCACCTTACACATTAGGCACACATTGTTTAAGATGAAATATTCCGCCTTGAATGGAATTTAGAAAACTTGGACTTGAGCTCATTGTTTTACTGTTTTTATGTAAGGATTGATGGGATGAGTTAACTGATATGACTGATGACTTGAGGGCCACGAACTGAAAACTACAATGAAAGAGTCTTTGTTGCTGTTTTTGAACATGAGGGCCCTTCTTTCTCCATCACACCTTGACTGCCTCGGTGTCGAGGGGCAGTCCCCTAGGGACAACTCAGTGGACATGCCTCTCTTCGCCACCTATCCCTCTGAGCAGGATGTGGAGAAAGCAACTAGTGAGTTGAATACAGCTGAGGACTGGGATCTCATCTGGGATATTTGTGATAAGGCTGGCCAATCTCGTACTGGACCTAAAGACTGACTTCGTTCTATTGGGAGAGGAAGAGCTGTAAAGAACCCCTTGTTGCTAGGCAACCTTTAACTCTTCTTAGGAGAATGTGTATCAAACTGTGGCAAAGTCTTTCACTTACAAGTCTGTTCGGGAGATTTTGCTAGGGAAGTAAGCAATGTATTAAACAAGGGTCATTCTAAAGTATGTGAGAAATTAAAGGTGGAAAGGACAGATGAAATTTAAGAATGACCCACAGCTTAGTCTCATATCGGCAATGATTAAGAACCTTAAGGAACAAAGTGTTACAATCCCAGCTATTGTACTCAGGCTGTAGAGCAAGTGAAAGCAAGCCCTGCTCTGGTAGCCAAGGATCCTGGCACTGTGGCGAACAGGAAGGAAGATGATTTGGCAAAAGCTGTTGAGTTGCCAGCAAAGGCAGCAGTCAACTCCCTTTTCCACTTTGTATCCAAGCACATCTAGTTTCTTAACTAACCACCAACACGAAGGCAGAAAATTTCATGGTATGTGTGACTTTGAAGCTGCTGAGGATATCGAGCTTACTTTTAAAGCTGCTGCTGCACCTGCTGATGTCACCATATACCAGAATGCAGGACCTAATATGTCCCAGGTGCATCAGCCCTCAGCCTCAAACAGGAGGCAGCCAATAGCCACCTCAGCCACAGCCAGCATATTCTCAGAAGGCTCTGCTACAGAACTCGACGTTCCTCTTGGTGGCATGCTTCTGCTGATGCGACTGACTGTGTTAGGAGATTCATTAACACCTAAGATTTGTTTCCCTTAGCTTTATAGGAGTCCATCTTGGTCAAGTTCAAATACTCAGGTGGTAGAACTGTCTTTAATTTGCACTGACTTTTTAGAGGTCTGCCCTTCCCCTGCGGAATGAAACTACTCACAACATTTAGTTCTTTTCATAATATAAAGATTTTTTTGCAAGATTATCGTCTTGTAAGGGCACCTGGTTTATAACACTCAAAAGTTCAAAAACTGCTATGGCAAATGTTACATTCATATATTGACTTGTGACTTCATTAGTGACCATTTGAATTATAATGTGATCAGGTGAATATACTTAACACTGTGTTAAATTAATTTACATTGTTGTTTCATTGTAATCATGAACTACTACTATGTTTGCTAATGTTTTGTGTAAATTAAAAGAGCATTATCTTTTTAAGCTACAAGAGAACCAAGTTGTAGCACACTGACCTGAAGGAATTGTCGCCCTATTGTAGTGTCACATTAAATTGACCCTTTCTTTTACTAATTGTGATTTAAAAATTACAATGAAATATAAGTTACAGACTTATATAAGTTTATATGCTAGACTTCTGCTGGTGATCAGAATTCCTAAGGCTGGCACACATCCAGCTAGCTTAAATTACAATTCTGTGAACATAGCCAATGGCATAGCTAAAAACAGCAAGAATGAAAATAGCAAATGTCAGATTGGATGTGGCACAACTGAAAGGTGGGTGATGCAAAACTGTATGGTCCTTTACATGAGAACATTTAGAATAGATAACAATAGTTTATGGTGGTAGAAATGATCTTGATTGAAGGGGCTTTGTTGAAGGAACTTTCTGACTAAGAAAAGGGACTATTTGACAGGTGTGTGTGTGTGTGTGTGTGTGTGTGTGTGTGTGTGTATCTTTGGTGTCAGAAGTCAGTCTCTGAAATTAATATTTGTACTTTTATTGTATATGACCATCTTTTAATGGGGCATTCTTAAAAGGAAACATGAATTAGCTAATAACAATTTTTAAGATAAAGTAATAATCGACAAGAATTTTATTTGAGAAAATCTAATAGAATTGTTTTCTTTCTTTTTGTTTTTGTTTGTTTGTTTGTGTTTTTTTGAGACAGGGTTTCTCTGCATAGCCCTGGCTGTCCTGGAAGTCACTCTGTAGACCAAGTGTGCCTCACTCAGAGATTCACTTGCTTCTCTCCTGAGTGCTGGAATTAAAAGTGTGTGCAGCTACACCTGGCTCTGTTTTCCTTTTAGTTATAATATTGATCACATCCTTCATATGCTTTATCTCATGGCACACTTACAGTAGCAGTAAGTGTTAAATATAATTATACTAGTTCTTGTTACTATGACTAAGGCCTCTGAGAAGCAACAGGAAGGAGGCACATGGTTTTCGCTCATTATTTCTGAGGTTTTACTTCACACTTAGCCGATCCAGTGATTTCGAGTGAACGGTAGAGGAATGTCATGAACAAGGGCATGGCATTGGAAAGGTGGTCACATCGTGGCTGACAGGAAGCAAGGGACGGTAACAGGAGACAGGCATAACCAGATACACTCCACAGAGATACACATGTTTTCTAACGAGGCCCTGCTCTTCACACATCTGTCACTTTGTTCATACTTCTATCACTGCTCAGAGTTTTATCCTCCCAGTGGATTAAACCTGAGCCCTCAGATCTAATTGTTTCCAGAAAAGCCTGGTAGACATGGCTGGAACTGTGCTTTGTTCGTCTTCATGGCATTTCTCGGTCTAGTCAAGTTGTTAGTCAAATTTAAGCCTGGCCTAGAACTAAAGATATTAATATGTCCCAGGTAGCTATAGTTTGGCTGGAAGGAATATGAGAAGGCATTCCTGATCTAGTGTTCACGGTGGGCGATGGCAGAGGCAGGCAGTAAATACCATCCCTGGGGACGTCCTTAGAAATGCTACAAAAGTTCCAGTCTTTCTGCTTGTGTTTTCTCGCCATGCCCAGGGTGAACGGTTACTGTAGGGCTGTAGGCTTCTCTATGGCCTTGAGTTCTCCTTTCCTTCCCAGGTCATATTAGGGCTTCGGGATGACCAGGAAGAGGAGTCACCTTGATTCTCCTAGACTGACCTGTCCCAATTAGCGTAGAACTCAGGCTCTAAAGGCAAAGACATACAAGAGGTAAAAGCACACAGAGGAGCAAGTGGCCTGTGCACTCACCCAATTCTACTCTCCCCAAATCCCCCATGCTGCCCCTCTGGCCACTACCCCATTATTCTGTCATCTCCTCTGCCTCAACAGAAGGAGATACTTAATGACAAGATGTCAGTCTGCCCGGGTGGATATGGCATGTGACATAAAGCTACTTAGGAGTCCCGTCCGTGTAGGGATGAAAACTTACTTAAACTGCCAGACCCAAACTGAGAGCCAGCCGATTCACTCTTGTGACTTTGAGCGTGGCTAAATGGAAGGCAGGACATTTGACTTCCTTCCCTTCTCAGCTCTTCTTTCTTAAACGTCGACTTTGGTATTTGGCAGGCTTCCCCTGCCTTGAGCTGAGAAGCTCTGCAGAGTTCTGGGCTCATATTCCATTTCCTTTGATTAACTCCAATAACAGTCCATGCAGCAAGCTCACATGGATTGTGATTATTTGTTAGTGTCACCTCTTTTTGGGTGTTGGCTCTTCTTTCCCACTTTCTGTATAGGAAGTGTGGAAGCTGTGGCCAGGTTAACCCTTACTTGCTGTCTCCTGGAAGAACATTTGTTTTTGTTTTGTTTTGTTTTGTTTTGTTTTTGTTTTTCCTTTATTCAGGAATCTTTTCCTATCTATGTATTTCTTTCTACATGTAGGATTAAAAGCTACCTGATGGTGTCAGGGGCTTTATTTGCAATGATTAAATCACTAGATACTATTTTAAAAAAGACTTAGTCTGGGCCGGCCCAGATAGCTTAGTGGTTAAGAACACTGATTGCTCTACCAGAGGACTCGGGTTCAAATCCCAGCACTCATATGGCAGTTCACACCTGTCTATAACTCCGTGATCTGACACCCTCACACAAACACACATGTGGGCAAAACCAATGCACATAAAATAAATGTTTAAAAAGAAATTCAGTCTAAGCTTTTTCATTGTTGATTTTTTTTTTTATTATTTTCAGATTTTAAAAAGTGATTGCAGCAATGAAAGCTGGTACGGATCATCAGAGTAAATCCTCTGCCTCCTCATCAATACAATGGCCATTTCACTCTTTTTTTACATTTTGCTAAGATTTTGTTTAAAATATTTAAACTTTTAAAATACTACACAGAGAAACCCTGTCTCGAAAGAAAATACTCATTTCTCTCTCTCTCTCTCTCTCTCTCTCTCTCTCTCTCTCTCTCTCTCTCTGTGTGTGTGTGTGTGTGTGTGTGTGTGCACGCTCATGCACATGTGTAGCATAAAAGGCAACTTTGTAGAATCAGTGTTCTCCTTTCACCACGTGGGGTCCAGCAACGGCACTCAGGTCCTCAGGCTTTGCAGCAAAGTGACTTTAACCATTATGCCATCTTTCTAGCCCTTGTGTAAAAGATTTTATTTCCGTTATAATAAATACTGTATCACTCTTTGCTCACTTTAAGACAGTATAGGAGATGCATTTGAAGTTCACCGATGTTCATGCGGAAAAATGTCTTAAAACAATGACATGTAATTGAAGAATCCAGTAGACTCCTGGTGCCTTAGAAGAACTCAGCTAATATGTCCAGGAAAGAAAAAAGAAGGGGAAGAAGATGGGAGGATGGGACAAAAGGAAGGGAGGAAGAAATGAGACAAGGAGGAAGAGAGGAGAGAAGGAAGGAACAAGGAGGAAGGAGAGAAGAGGCAGAGAGGGAGGGAAAGGCGTTGGTAGACTCTGAGGGAAAAAGGGAGTGAGCGTGGTAAAGAGCTGAGGCCCAATTCTGTTTCCTTCCTTAAATACATGCATAATTGAAAATCTTTTCTTGGTGGAAAACATCTCCAAGTTTGGTTTTCACAGATTGTATCATTGGATCTTAAACACCCGGCCCCTTCGAAGTTCTCTGTGTTAGAGTTCTAACATCCAGTCTGTGCTATTGGGAGGCGGTGGATGCATTAAGAGGTCAGGGTCAAGGGAGAGTTCTTTAGGTCATTGCAGACATGCCTTGAAAGTGGTAGCGGGACCTTACTCTCCTCCTGCTTTCTCTCTCACCTGACTAGGCGATGAACTGCTATCTTCTGGCCTGTGTTGTACTGTGCAAATACTGGCCTCAGGGAAAGGAACCAATTGGTCATGGACTGAAACCTTCCATACTATGAGTCTGATACGCCTTTCCTCCTTTGAAGTTGTTTAATCACAGATATTACTACAGGAACGGAAAGCTAACACATCTATGACAGCTTACTAGGTCAATAGTGACCTGCCTGCTTCTGAGTTAATCAAAGCAAAGGCACTCCATTTCCAGGTCCCCGGGCTCCAGCTTGCTTTCCTGCCAAGTGGGAGGAAGAGCAGCAGACAGTGGTGCCTTTGGCCTTCAGCGTGGGTGGGCACGTTGCAATCTCCTTCTTAACTTCACAACGTCATGTCACGCTTGCAGAGAAAAGGCTGGACCACTCGTCTAAAGCATCTCCTGTTGTTGCTCCCTTTGGAGCAGCCTATACTTTGCTCTTTCAGGCTGTCTGCTCATCCCCATAGGGTGCTCATTAAGCTGGTTTAAAGTGTAGCTTATTTCCAAAAGTATATCCATGGTGCCAAAGAGATCAAAGATCAAAAAATAAAATCATTTAAGAACCAAATAAATGAAAGCCTGCATATTAATTATAAGCTTCAGTTAGAAAAATAAACATGGTAAGAGTTATTAACTTCAAAATGAAAAGACTCAAAATGTATAGCTAGCACATTTAGGTAAATTGGAGCAGACTTAGGCACCCCCTCCTGGGATAGGAGCGTAGACCCACTGAGGTGAACATTTCCCTAGTGCCGCACTGCAAACAAGCTCATATGGAAATGGGTCAAGTTTTGTTTCTAGGCAGGTTACATTTAAACCAGGCTAGGAGAGAAAGTGCATTTCATTTTAATGTCTCACGGGAATGGAATATTTGATTGCTTACCCTGAAAGTTCACAAAGTTTAGAAGAAATTGCAGGCCACATCTTTTTTTTTTTTTTTTTTTAATTTTTTGAGATTATAATGCAATTACAACAACTCTCCCTTCCCTTGCTCACTCTTTTTGGACTTTGCTCTCATTTCACTGTTGCTCTGTCCTTAGGGTAGAGAATAGTGAGCTTTTTGTGCATAGTGTAGTCTCGCTCTCTCTATGCATGCAGGCTGGAAGACCAGTGTGTGGTTTGATTCAAATGCCTGGCATTTCTGTCTTCCACCTCAGTACTGTTTTTGTTGTTGTTGTTTTAACCTTAGTATCAGGTCCCAAGCTATCATCCTTGAAGGCCCAGAGGCAAAATTCTTCTAAAATTCCACCCCAATCCCCTGCTGCTCCTAGAATGCATTGAGAGCAGCCATCTAACCCAAGGTGTAAAATTCTTCACATCGCAACTGATGAGCCCACTGCATGCCTAGAAACAGAAGATTGCTAGCACATGATTTTGTATTGTTTATGGCTACATAACCCTGAGGAATCATAAGTCAGGAAATCTAAAGAAAGCCACAAAAGAGTAAATAAAGCCCAGGGTCCTGAGAGCGTCAGATAGAAGCAGAGTTTCTGAGACAGAACAGCAACAAAATCAGATGTGATTATTCCAACTTAATGCAATCATTTTACATATTTAGATTTTCAAGTCATTATAATAAATGCATCAATCCCTTATTATTAATAATAAAGTTTTGGTTGTACACAAACAGTAGAAATATGTTTTTAAAGTTTGTATAAAAAGTAAATCTAATTCACAACAAGGTTCATTTTCTTGTTTTTTTTTTTCTCTCTTCCTGTCATCAACACTTTTATTTTCACAAAGTTTCTATTGTGAACATAAAACCTGTCTGATTGCACATATGGGAGTCATGGATATAGTATTGCAGATCTATTAATTTTATTTAACTTAAAAAATGAAGAACTAATGTTTTAATTATATCTTCAGAAAGAAATTTAATTATATCTTCAGAAAGAAATTTACTTTTGACTCTTAATTTGAGTTGAGAAAGGGTAAGTTAAAAACAGGATTAAAGTAGTTATGTTTTATAATTAAATAAGAGATAAGGTAATAAGGTACCAGACAGTAGATATTATGTTATAGAGGAGTTTATTAAATGAGCATGGGGGAAAAGGAAAGGGGGAGGGGTACCCCAGAGAGGGAGAGAAAGAGAGAAAGAGAGAGAGAGAGAGAGAGAGAGAGAGAGAGAGAGAGAGAGAGAGAGAGAAAGAGGAAGAGAGGCAACCCTGAGGAGGGTCTGTCCTTTTATATAGCCCTGGGCAGGGCCATGCCCACATGGCAGGTAGGCAATGACATCAGACTGAAGCAGAATCCTAACATTACAACTTTTGGTTGTTGAAGGGATTTTACTAAAATGTATGAAATTAGCTTTAAGAAACACTTTTCTTTTGGTGGTAATAGAATACACATGACATGACAACAGAATAAGGGAGGGTTATCTGGACAAGAAGGGACAAACTAGCCAGAGGGGGAGCGGGAGTATGTGGAAGGGCTGCATTAGAAAATGTACACTAACACATGCGTATGAAAATACCATGATAAACATACTAACATGTAACCTAAAAGAGGCAATGAAAGCTTATTTATATACACAATCATTTAAAAATTCTGTAGATTAAATAAACCTACTACTTCTACAGTGGTAAATAACACAAAAGGACAAGCATAATAATGCTATCTAAATAGGGTTGTTTTGAGAAACATTCCACCATTTGCTTTCCACCATTTTAGAGAGCAGATTATTCCACAAGGCTGACGGGTAAGTACAGGCTTGCTCAGTGCCACTTGAATGTTATATGCCGTGTCAGCTTCTCAAGCCTTGGAAGCAACGCTATTTTGTAAGCCTCATGCTCTACACAATACTGACTTTTGCATGAACACTGTGATAAGTCAGAGGGTAAAGAAAAAAAAAAAAAAAAAAAAAAAAAAGAACCAAATTTGGGACAGCAGCCAATGGTGAATTCAGTGGCAGAATTACAAAGGCTGCGGAGGCTGTTTATGATTGACTGGGCTCATTGTTCCGGAGTGTGTGGAGACTGCTTGCAGTAATACCTTTGGAGTCAGTGGGGCGCACCATTCCATATCTGATTTTACTCACACCCTGGGCTTCCGAGCAGCTTCAACATTAGCACCCAAGCGAACTGCTGAAAAAAATTACTGAGGTTATTCCATACTTCGGTCATTAAGTAGAACAATGGAAAAGTGTCAAAATGTACATTGTAAGCAGTTGGTGCTTAAATATGAACAAAGAGGGTTGGAAAGATGAAAACAGTATGGGCTTTCACTCTTTTCACTGAATGTGCTAGGGGCAGGCCTGTGGAAACCATAACCTGAGGCGAGCCTCTCTATGCAAGGACGAGGAAATACTCAAGCTAAACAGAAGTACTTATTGTCTTGTGTTCATTCCTCTTAGGAAATGGACCGCTGCTCCTATCGTTCACACCCGCATGGATCTGGCACATTCTAAGGCTAGAATGAGGAACACAGAAGGATTATCTCTAATAAGTGGATGGAGACAGAGCAGGGAAATTAAGCACAATTCTTTGAAACCCTTCCGTCTAGCTGTGTAAAATGACAGGCTATTTATAACATCTTATTTGCAAGTAGATGCAAAAGCATATGCCCATGTGACCAAGAAACCTGCAATTAAAACTATCTTTGAGATTCGATTACTTTATTGAACTGGATTTCTGGCAGTACGGATAACTGAGAGGTGCTTGCAAACCGTGGCGGTGGCAGGAGGTGCCACACTGACTGAGGAAATCGTATTCGTCAAATGACCTCACAGTTTGGCTCCACAGGATAGGGTGTAACTTCTTAATATATTTCCCACATTGTTCCTTTTGCCCATTGCATACCAGTCCTTTGGCTTTTGTAAAAGGAAAAAAACAAATTCATTTGAATTCTATTGAGTAGAACACTGTGATATAAATACAAGCAGCTATTTGGACTGATTACTTTCCATTTTACACAAATATATCTCAGTGTCTTCTATTTAAAATACATCTCAGAACATCTCTTCAGTTTCACAACTACTGCCAAAATAGCCATGGAAAAGCCACGGTCAGTATGCCACTATTTTTAACCATGAACTATATCCCTAAGCTATCATAACTTAATAATTGGGACACGGTAACACTGTGTCTCTGAGATTCTGAATTCTAGGTATTTGATGTGAGGATAAAATTAAGATGGATTTAGCTGTTTTTAATGGAAGCTCATCTGTAAACACTCCACTAACTATTGCAAGGAGCCATCAAATGTGGAAATGAAACTTGCTAATATTTTTCATGGCTGCTTTCAAAGTGTAGTATTTACTCTCTGACACTGTACAGTGAGCACATGCCAAGGCCAGAGAAAAGTGATCTCCCTTGGGCTGTCTGCAGTCTGTACTCTGACTTCCTCCTCTTGGCCCAGTTTCGTCCAGACATTTCAACAGCTTGACTAAGCCTCATCACCATTTAGCTGCCAAGCTTAGTGGCTGCCAGTCTCGCTAGCAGCTTTTTAAGTACAGCTGTTACCAGTACTATGTTTGAGTCAAGTAGACTAGACCTTTCTGGTCTACCCCGGTGGCCAGGCTCTCTCTCTAAGGAGAATTATGTTTAATTTTACTTCATCACTTTTCTTCATGGAAACATTATTTTCCCCTCGTAAGTTTCTTTCCTTTTGGAGAAGTTACATTTATGCTGAAACTCGTATGCCATGTGCTGTTTGGGATTAGTTTATGGAGAGATGGTTTTTGGGAATAAATACTGCTGATAACTTTTTTTCCTGCATGGGGCCAGCATACACACACACACACACACACACACACACACACACACAACCAACTTGAAGATTTGGTTACAAACTAAGTTGTTTTAAATACAAAGTCCAGATATATAACGAAGTAAATCTGATATGTAATATCAGCTGCCCGGCTATAATGCATAAACACTGGGTTGTTCATAAAGAGGACCATACTGAAGGTACATCATGGAGCTGAAGCAGCATTTTGGGAGCACGCTTAGAGAAGAGACGAGTGGAAAAGCAGTTAAAGCTGCTGCTTCTCTAAGTGGCCTGGCCCAGAAGGGCCTTCCTGGGTCAGGCTTCTCTCCTTTTTCATTAGCATTTCCTCCAGGCCAAGAGGGTGTCTGCTGGCAGCTGGCTATAACCTTGCTCACCCACAGCAAAGGTGATACAAATTTAGAAAGAAAAAGTACAGTGTCTTCTGTTTTGAGCCTACAGATACTATTTATCTGTAGCTATGAAGCCTGCTTTACAAGTGGAAAAAATAGGACATATTAGATTATTTTAGTACTTTGGACAGCATACAACACCCAAAGGATTCTTTCTAGATAAAGGCTTTGCAGCCGCTAAGGATGTGTGGGCAAACTTTTGCTCAATTTAATCATTACTCAGTGTTCATTAAGTTTAGTGTTTGCTTATCAGTGGACTATTTAGTATGTAGACAAATTTGTGGAGTGCTTAAACTGGGCTATTGTACAAGCTACCCATCAATCCATATTTTCTAAAACAGTAATATCGAAGAAAGTAAGAACAAGCTGTGGCCCATGTATCTGGCCCCAGGTGTAAATTTTACCTTGAATGTGTCTGCTAATGTCTCTGTAAGCTATGCCTGTGCCTGGCAACTCAAATGACCTAGTACCTATGACTGCTTTGGTGTAATGTGACCATACGATATGGTCCAAACGCCAACTTACCGGCTCCATCCTATCTTCTTCTCAAACAGCACATTTAATATGCCAGCAAACCTTGTGGGCTCTAGCGTGGAAATATATCTGAAGTCTGTTTTTGCTACTTGTATTCCTAGCGCTCTGGTCTAAGCCTGATCTGTACATTTTACAGAGACCATTATTATCCTTTTTCATCTTCTAGTTGCTCCAGCAGAGAGTCTATTCTCCACAGCACCCTTTTCTCTCAACTTACTCCTGTAATGACTTTCCATTTTATTCAGAATAAAACATAAAAGTTCAAAGTTCTATATCTATCTCTCTTCTGGTATCTCACCCCATCTTATTTCATCGGCCACACTCCCTTGCTCACTGGATTCTAGCTGCGTTGACTTCCTGCTTCTTCCTCCAATAGGGTCACACAGGGCAACTTTGCACTTCCTGTGTAAAACATTCTACCTCCCGACAGTCACATGACTCTTTTTCTCACTTCTTCAGGCCTCTGCTCAAAAGCCTAGTGGCCTTCCCAGATAAACATATTTAAAGGAGCACTCAGAGCCCCAGCTTTACTGCTGTATGACTTGTCATCCAATACAAAGACAGTAGGTAATTTGGACTGTCTCACTCAAGTTCAGTTTCATGAAAGCAGGGCTCATGCGTGTAGCTGTGTCACTGAGCCCTCATCTTGGACCTCCACCTGCCACATCTGTGTAGCTCTTGCACTTGCACCAATGTCTCCTCTTGAAATTTAATTTTCTTTCTAAAATTAAGGTTTGCAAATTTTTGTTTTTTTGTTTTTTTTCGAGGCGGGGTTTCTATGTGTGTAGCCTTGGCCTTTGTAGACTGGGCTGACCTCGAATTCACAGGGATCCACCTGCCTCTGCCTCCCGAGTGCTGGGATTAAAGGCATGTGCCACCTTGCCCGACTTACAGTTTGCAGTTTTTTTTCTAATTATATTTCACGCACGTGCACTCATATGTGTGGCACATGGCAGTTAGAAAACAACTTGTGGGTAGTTGGTGCTCTCCCACCATGTAGGTCTTGGGAATCAAACTCAGGTCACGAGGCTTGGCAGCAAGGGCGTTTACCCTCTGAGCCATCTCTCTGGGCCAAACTTTCTAAATCCTAATTCCATTGTTTAAACCTGTGTTTTGGCTCTATTTCCCCTGGTAGGGGAATAAAGCCAGTGAGAGACCTAGTGATACCGAGTGAGTAGGCTGTGCTCAAGCACGGTGTTGTTTCTCATAGACTCTATTTCTAAGGAAAGGCGTTAAAGCGATCTACCGAGAAAGATCTTGATAACTTTAAATGACTGTCTACTGAAAGATTAGAATCCAGGTATGACAGACTCTACACCGCCTCCTAGCTGTTTGCCTCAGTAGTTCAAAGTCTGGTTAGTGAAACAGTAGGAATCAAAGCATTGCTTTTTTAAAAAACAGAACCACGTACTAGGGCGAGACCCATATTGCAAACATGTGACGGGTAAAATTATTTATGCAATGTAATATTTTTGTAATGCCACTTTATAAGTATGCCCATATCTCAAAGATCTGAATATCGACCACGTAGTTCAACTTTCGGAAGCATCCAGAGAGGCATTCCCAAAATGTTGGGACGCTAAAGTCAAGATTTACTTAGCCAGACTCCGGGAAAATTCTCGTTTCCCTGCACTGACACAGTGTAGGGGCAGCTAAAACCACCTGGTAGAAGAAAGTGAGATCAAAACACGGTGGTCTGGAAGCAGGGGCCCATTGCCCTCAGCGAGGCACACCCCAGTTCACTGGAAAGTGACGGCGTGGGCTCGCGAGCAGGGTGTGGGCGTGGGGAGGGGCCTGCGGCGGCCCGCCCTCTCCTCGGGGATGCCGGGATGTTTACCCTCCTGACAGCCGCGGCCGGGGGAGGAGGAGCGGAGCCGGGAGGATGGGCCGCCGCTAGGCTCGCAGTGGGAAGCGCCGGCCGAGCGGGTGGGAGCCGGCACGGGCAGAGGAGATCGGCCCGGGATCCCGCAGCCCATAGCCCTGCAGCCTTGCTGCCCGCGTGGACCGAGCTGCCCCGGCGTCCCGGTGAGTCTGCACGGCCCGGCCGGGTGGGGCCGGTGCAGGGAGCGGGCGGGCCGCGTGGGGCCTCGAGCTCCCGTGCCTCCGAGGTCGGGCTGGACCGCCTGCTGCTGGCGGAGGGCGGTGCAGGCCGCTGGTTGCGAGAGCTCTGCGCCCGGGTGCCTCGATCCCCCGAGGAAGCTCCACGGTGGAGGTGGTGGCGGCGGCGGCAACAGGTCTCCAGGCTTGGACAGGAGGAACTCCTGCGAAGACCCGCCTCCGGGCCGAGCTCATTGGTCATCAGGGCTATTTACCGCTCGCGGATTGGCTTAACCGATTCGGCTGCTGCCCAGTTTAGAAAAGTGAAGTTTTACCGACCCCGGGAGTCGTGAGTGGCGGGGTAGCTGAGTTGGTAACCGATCGAGACCGATCCAGGCCTGGGATGAAGCAAAGTTATGAGCTGAGTCACAGGTGGGGCCAACGTGAAGTTAGAGAGGCAGTGGGGGATGCTGACGAGCAGTGGCAGCTGCCTCTGTCTGGTGCTAGAGACCTTGGAAGACCCTCAGTTGATGCTTTTATTGACGCATATTCTGAACTCCTATAGCCTAAATTTTTGCCCGGACTAAATACTAAGAATATATTTACTTTAGGGTGAGATATGTTTGTACCCTTACAATTCTGGTGATGGAACTGAATGTAGATAAAACAGCATAGAGATGAAATGACTCTTGTTTTTCCTCGTTGAGATTACTAATCTTAAAGGTTGTTATTAAAAGCAAACAGATGTCGGTAGTTTATAGAGTATTATTAGAATCACTTTTTAGTTTCTCCTCCAAGGAATCTGCAGTTCCCCAGTAGGCATGTTGCTTACTGCCGTTCACAACCGTGTGCTTTGGCAGGTTGCATTACAGAATCACGTTTAGAATATGTGTATTATAAATCTTCTCTTCTGGACGATGGGATGTTGCTGTGGTTCAAGAAAGGCTTGGTACCCATACTCAAACATTTATTGTATGTTTGGGACAGCCGGGTAAATTCAGAAAACGGTGAATAAAAATTACAGCCTGCAGTGCTTTGTAGCATTCCTTAATGGGATTCATGGCTGCACCACTTCGTGACGGCCAGTGTAGTGTACTTAATCCAGCTGGCACGCAAACCTAAGTATGCAGTTATTTCATCTTCACAGCCCTCTGCTACACTCGGAGGGGTCCGGTCCTTAATTTGTTTTACATCGCAAACCGTTGCATCCTCTGCTTTAGCCGGGGGTGAGGGGGGGATGTTGGACGTTTGGAAAAACTTTATTTCTTAGGGGAGCAGAAGAGTGAATGGTGAGAGACCCATAGAGGAGAAGGGGTGCAGTGGAAGGGAATCAGGACCCAGTGACCACGCAGTTCTCAGATTCCGCTCTAAGGTGGGAGTCCCCACCCTTCAGGGCACTGACAGCAACCGCAGCC
Source organism: Acomys russatus (assembly GCF_903995435.1). Classification (NCBI taxonomy): domain Eukaryota; kingdom Metazoa; phylum Chordata; class Mammalia; order Rodentia; family Muridae; genus Acomys; species Acomys russatus. The sequence continues at coordinate 37,883,994 of NC_067142.1, read as the reverse complement.
AATGAAAGGCCAGAATACCCGGCCTCAGCTCAGGAGGGCGTGTACTTCCTACCGTTGCCCTGCACTAGGAGAGGGAGGCCAAGTTTCTCTGAGGATGTGGGCCTGTGGAAAGAAGGGCTGAGCCTTAGTCTTGTGAAATCAGTGCTTAAAAATAGAGGGAGGGGGCTCTGGTTTCCTTTGCGCCCTTTGTTAACTCTCCGCTTGAAGTCACCGCTTCCACCGAAACCGTAGTAGATAAGAAACGAACCCGGTCAGCAAATTAAATATAGTCGGTGCCTGATTGGGGCTTTACCCCGAGATCATCTGAAACTGGAAACCAAGAACCGCCAGAAGAAAACCCGTTAGGCACTTTTTTATGCCAGGTTGGCAGTCGTAATACGGTTAAGACAACCATCAGTTTAAAAAGTCAAGTCTGCGTTTTTCAGACAAACACACGTATTTTGTATTCGGAACTACTAAAGTTTATCTGGATGATACCTGTCTCATGCCATTTCTTTGCCACAAACCCTTTCATGGCTGGACACGGACATTTTCTCTGCAGCCTAGTAAAACAGAAGAAAATCGCCCTTGGTATGATGGCTGCACACTAGCGGAGAGGAAAGCAGAGGCCTCATCACTGACATGTCCATGCATACTAAATTAAACACCAGCGTGGCCATTTCAAATACCTAAAGTGCAGAGCAGTTACTCAATTCTTTACACTGTGTCAATGTCCTCTCTCACCTCCAGGATTCTGGTGATTTCCCTTTGATGCTCCTCAACCCTGGCTTACTACAAACATGAAGTATTCAGCATTGAGTGAAAAAAATAATTCCAGTGATTTAAAAAAAAAAAAATAGATTTTGTTACTATAAGAATGCATGGTAGCTGTTCCCAGTTCCACCTATTTTCTTTCAAATATTTGATTAGTGTGTGGGCAGATAATGTGCTTCATAAGCGAAACTACAAAGTAGTAGCAACCTTGCTGTGGCTCGGAAGGTGTAGGAATGACATGGATCGTCACTACTCTGAATTGCTTTATCTGTATTTCTACAAGCACAGCAATATTTGTAGAAGCATTTCTTTATACTTTTGAAATTGATCCAACTTAATCCTTCTTCTTGAAATTTTTTTTATTCATGGAGATTATAGGTGAAATAACATTTGTTTATAGAATTATAACTGAGCATATGCATTCGTGGAATATAAGTTTTAAAAAAAGTTTTGTTTTTGTTTTTGTTTTTTTTTGTTTTTCTTAACCTAGGCTCCCACTTTGTAGCCAGCCTATGCTGGCCTGCAACTTACTATGCATCCAGCTCAGGCTTCCTTCAAAATCATGGTATTTTCCTGCTCAGCTTCGCAAGGGCTGAGATTATTGGCATGAGTCACTATTCGTGGTTAGAATTTTTAAACTTATACAACGTATGAGCTGTAAAACTTCTACTGATGTGCCATTTGCCAGTTAACAGTTTGACTGTCCCTATGGTGTTACAGCCGTCTCCAAATATTTTTTCTTTCTAAAGAAAACCACTCACAGTTCATGTGGTTCTGGTGAGGAGTGGGAACGAGGACAGGTGCTAAGGAACATTCTTTTCTGTTTTATTTTTGAGCAGGTTAAGTGATTTTTTTTTTTAACCTTTATTTAAAAACCAAACCAAACCAAGAAACGCTTTGTCATAATGTGCATATAATGATCTAATAGGGTGAGTTGTATTGGAGTTAATAGCTATCCACAGTATTATGCAGACACTGTACAAATGAGAAAACCTCACTGGTTTATAAAAATGTATGCTTTCTGTAATTTAGTGGAAGTGGTCGTTTTTGTATGTTGCCGCAGCTTTTGTGGGGACAGTAATCAGGGGATACTTTTAAACTCCAGGCTGCCTTTGTGCAGACAGGTTGACAAACTCTAAACAGTCTCATAAGAAGTATTTTTGGCTTTGTGGGCTGTATTGTCTGCTGGCGCTCCTGCTTTTACAGCCACAAACAATACCCATATATGTGGTTGTAGCTGTGCTCCAATAAAACTTTATTTATAGAGAAGATAATATCAAAGGCTTGCACATGAATTCTAAGCTGTTGAGTTTCCAACAACAGTGCGCTGTGAAAGTTTTTATTCTTAGAACGTGTGTATAATGTCCACTGTGCAGTCCCAAATTTTGCTTATTGGTGTTCATAAACATGGGAGCCACTTAGGTCGGTGTCCTCCTGTGAAGAATAGGGCATGAAAGTATTCACTAGATTGGAACAGATGTAGAAAAGATTTGCTAGAGAAAATAATAGCAAGAAGAGATGGAGATAGAGGAGGCCAAGAGGCCGGACAGCCTAGAGAGGGAATGGGAGCTCTGTCTCTACGGTTGGGGTTAGAGAGCCCCTGCCTTCGGGGACCCCAGACCCATCCTGTGATGACGAATCAGTGAGTGTGAGCTGTCTCCTGCTTCCTCCTTAGGAAACTAAGGTGTGATATGACCCAGTCATTTTCTGCTTTTCAGCTGGTGATACTCCTAACACGAATGGATTTGGTTGTGTTTCATTAATTAGTTTTCATTTTGGCCTACTGGGGTGACTGTTAACATTAGAGGGAATTTTGGGCAAGTGTGATTTTGTGAGCCTTTTATTTCTATTTTTCTTTCTTTTTTTTTTTTTTAATTAGCTTTTTAGAGAAATGTGGAAAACTTGAGAATGGTGCCACACATCTATAATCTTCGACAGGGTAAGCTGAGATGGAGTATTGGGAGTTCGAGGGCAGCTTGGACTACATTATGTCTCAAACAACAACTACACGGCACTACAACAGATCCCCCCCACCCCCAAACAAAACAAAACACAACAAAAACAAAACAAAACAAAGCAAAAAACGGAAAGAAAAGTGGACCTATTCTTCTAGTAAAAAAGGAAAACAATAAATAACTGGAAAGGCCTGCTGTCAAGGAGTGTGTGGCCACAGGGAGAGGCAGGGCCTCCTTCTGGTCTTAGAATGAGCTTTTGGCTGGCTGGGCTGCAACTTTTGAGAATCAGTGGAATGCAATGGAAAATGAAACACCTTGCAAATCACACAATAGAATTTGTTCGTCCTAGCCAGGAGGGACTCTTGGTTGTATAGGAATTTTGACCCTAAGTCCTCAGGGAGGCCAGGTGGAAACTGGGACATTTCAGAGCTGTGGCCAGTTGCCTTCTGCTGCAGGTAGCATCTTTACCTGACCCTGCGGCACGTGAATTCTCTCTTTCTGTGCTTACCATGATGTGAAAAAGCCCAGGCACCATGCCCTGGGTTTGTTTCTCCTTTTACCACCCTTGTTGAGTCATTTTCGGTTTTTCAGACTGTAGTTTTTTTGCAGCTCACACCAGCTTGCTTTGCATGATAAATGGAGACATCTTTGTAAGTGCAGACTTGGTAGGTTCAGTGGGTGGTGGTTTCATTTCATCCACTTCTCTATTCATGGAGCCTTCAGGGGAAGGAAACAGTGGACAGAGTCTTCTGATGACGCTTGGTCCGGCTTTGTCCGACCCGGGTGCCTCACCATTCAGCAGTTGTAGCTTTCTGTTCTTGAATTCTCCTGTCCCTTTACCGTGCCATTTCCATATTTATAATTTAATGCTTTGCACATTTGAGATAGCATTTTAATGATTGAAAAAACATTATTTTTAAAGTGAAGCTGCACTAAGGAGGAAGTTGCTAGCCTAGGTGCCCCAGAACCATATCCTAGCCATTCCCATCACAGAAGTGGAGTCACTGAACCCTGGGACAGCACATTGCTGTGGTTTCTTAGGGCTGCTATAACATACTACTTAGCTGGGCATCACAAACAACCTGGACTTATTCGATTCCAGTTCTGAAGGATGCAAGTTAGAGATCAAATTTCTCTTTGAAGGTTCGGGAAAGTGTGCTGGGTCTGTTTCTTTTTGTTTTTGTTTTTAATCTTCCTGTACTGGTGGCAGACTTTGCTACTACTTGGTTAATAAATGTTATCACTCTGATCTGCCTCTGCCACATGGTAGCGTCTCTGTATGTCTACATCTGTGTCTTCTCATGTAAGAACACACTGATGCCTACAGCTTTACCTCTAATCAGATTTTTTTTTTTTTTTAAACTTGAGAAGTTTATTTTTGCTCACAGTTTGAGAGGGTACAGTCCTTCGTGTCAGAGGAGTCATGGTGACGCGAGAGATTTGGCCATGGTTGGCAGGAGTGTGTGATACAGCTTGTTCATAGCTTAGTGGTATGAGAAACAGATGAGGGGCTAGGCCTTATCTCTCATGGTATTCTTTGTTAGGATTTAAAAAGAAATAGAGTAAAATGTCAAGATTTAAAAAGAAATAGAGTGACACCCAACAGATGTGATATGGAGAGATTTATTTGAGGGAACTGAAGGAGAGAGAGAGAGAGAGAGAGAGAGAGAGAGAGAATGGAAAGGAGGTGCTGGTTAGAGAGAGTGCAAGAGAGTTAAGAGAGACAAAGACAGACACAAAGTAAGAGAGTAAGTGGTGGCAGGTTTTTTCATTTTATATCTTGGGCCCACACCTGGTGGCGAGCAGGTGATGTCAGAGGTTGCTAAGCAACCTGGAGGCAGGCCACTTAAATACCAACACTCTTCCTCCCCGCATGATATACCTCTACTAGCTAGAATCATTTTCACAAAGAAGTTATAGTCTCTCAAAACAGCACCATCAACTGGAGATGGAGCATTCAAATACTTGAGCCTGTGGGGGAACTTTTTACATTTTCAAGGTATGACATTCTGCTGCAGGACTCCCATAGGCTAACGGCTACCTCGCAATTCAAACAAAAGGTATGCAATCTAACTTTGTTGTAAGAGTTTCACCATTACTTAGAAATCCAAAGTTTTGTCTATACACTCCTGTAAAACGAAAAGTCTGAGTCCTATACCTTCAGTATACAGTGGCACAAAATAAGCGTCATTCAAAATGGGAGGGATGAGGCACATCAAGGAAAGACTCCAGGAAAAACCTAGAGAGCAGACAACATTCTGTAACTCCTTATCCAGCAGCCGGGCTCTTGGTGGCCTCCTCTCAGCATGAGTGGGCTTAGCTAGGCCTGTTTGTCTGGCTCTGCCTTTTATAATATTGTGATTTCTCTTGGGGTAAATCTACACAGTGCCTACATCATTTCTGTGTAGACATTATTATGTCCTTTGCATCGCCAGCATTCTAGGGTCTCTGTTGTGACTTCGACCTCACTTTTATAGCCTTACTTTTTGTCCTTTCATGGTCTCCTCAGAGGACCTAACCCCGCAACACACTGTCCTCTAATTTTCCTTGCACTTAACATTTTATTACAATATCTTCGTATATATTCGTCATTTAGATTCTTTGCTATATGAAGGATTTTGATATCTCTGATATTTTTGTCCATAATGGCGGATTTGTAAGCTTCTGGAAGGACTGTATCTTAGAGACAAAGACAGGCATTGTTTTATACATTTATAATAGGAATAGCATTCTACTGAAACAGTGAAATGAATGTTCTGGCACCAAGCTTTCTATTTCCCATTATTATCTTGTAGTTTCCCTGAGGGGACTCCAAATGTCTAACTTACTAAATCATGTTGGGGGATAATCTGATGTATTTTGATGCTAATTACTGTTTGCTGTTTGACCCACCTTTTGCTTAATAAAAAACCATCTCACCTGGGCAGGGCAAGAGATAGGTGGGGCCAGGAGAGGAAGGAATTCTGGGAAGATGAAAGTCCGCCATGAGAAAAAGGAGAGAGACCTGAAGTGAAGAGAGAAGGCGGCCATGGGTTAGCTGGAGGAGAAGCACATGGCTTGCGGCATGGATGGAGAATCCGGCCCAGATGAAGAACATGAGCAAGTATATGGGATTTTGGATGGGAGGTAGCTTGATAGAAGTTATTAGAAGCAGATGGCATGGGATTGAGATGCCTGAGGCCCTACTATGGGAAGTAGTTTAGAGGATTGATATCTGCCCTGCCCCAGGTTAACTAAGGCTATTTGAAAATATAACAAGTGTCTGTGTCTTGATTGATCGCTAGCCAGGCCTACTGATAATACAGATAATACATGTAATTTTAAAAACAATAAAATCATGTATTTTCAGAAGTAGAAGGAAGTTGACAAAGTTGACTCAGATTCTTGAATGTGGGAATAAGTAAAGCCCTAGGAGGCAGGCTTGCTCCCTGTGTCTCACTAGGCCCACGTCGCCTGATGGACAGCTTAGGCGTTGGTTTGTTCTTTGTTTTCTGCTAGTGATGAAGTTTCACGGGCTCGTGATAATATGCAGTGTGTGTCTTTCATCCTGAATTAGCAAATTCGTTGTGTTCTGTTGGTGGCTCCTGTTTGTTCAATAAAGATTTGCTGATAGACAGCACTGTCCTTTTTCCAGCACCTATGTTAAGACCTTGAACACTTTATTCAGTCAGCAGATATCTGAATGCTGAAGTGTGACCTTGGGACGTATGTCTGTCACAGCAAAAAAAAGAGAATCATTAGGGCTTGATATTTTGTCTCTATTTTGAAATAGGGTTAAAGGAGAAGAAAATGGCCAGTCTTAGGGAGAGGCTTATCCTAGGGAGAAGTCCTTACTTAGTAGGAAGTAGGAGAGGGAAAGTCAGTGTTCTGCGTGGTCACAGGTTTTTCTAGTCAGTCATTCTCTCATAGATCAGAATCCTTCAGTAGTAAGCACCAAGCATTGCTACTTCGTACAGTGAGAGCCTAATGCACCCCACTCACCCTTTGATCCTCCAGTCTCGTCTCGTCTTGCTGTGTTCCAGACACGAGATGGTGCCTCAGTTTCCCTTATCTCTCCAGTCAGTGATTTGCTCTTAGAAACTGAGTTGGGTTTATTCATTCATTGTATGCACTCCTGACGTTGTAACAGGTCCTCTTGTCCAGTAGAAATGGATCAGATCAGCCCTAGGGGCTTTTGTGATTCCTTTAAATAGGTGTATGCATTTGTATATGGACACGTATTTTATACATTGAGGAATTTGTATGGCTTTTCAAAATCGTCTTCTGAAGCGGTGGTCCTCGGCTCGCGTGTGTCGGAAATTCCGATTTGATGATCACGAGCTTTGGTGTTGGAAAGATTGTTCTTTGTTGGAAACTTGTGTTGTCAGTACATCATGTGTATGACTCTCAAGCTGTGGTCCCTCCCACCACCCTCAGAGACTGCTCTGCCGTGACACCTTTTTCTTCTCCTTTTCATTACAATGAAAATTCTTTCCTAGTGTAGGTCCTAATTCTCTCAGGAGCGGTACAGTCAGTATCTTGGCTTACCTTTCACCTAGCAATCAGTCTTTCCTAGGGTTTGTAAATAACATCTCAGCTCAAAATGTGGACGAGTGTTTTGAAATCACTGTTAGAAACCAAGTGTAAGTTACTAAGTAGAGAAGGCAAATATTTTCTAAATAACAACAGAGCAAACCAGCGAAGCATTGCATTTGAGATAAGGTGAAAGAGAAACGGCCAACACGCCAGCTCCAGCAGCATCCCAGCCCTTGCTAGTGTGCTGCCTGTGCTGCCTGTTGCTCTGCCATCTTTTGGCGTTGTTTCAGTGTTGTAGCTCGGTATGAGAGCTTACCACTTCCCTGGCTCCCGAGTTGCCTTGGTTTTTTTTTTTTTTTTTTTTTTTTTTTTTTGCATAAGGGCAAACTTCCTTTGCTTTGCCATGTAGCGCTTTTGCCACTAGATCTGTGAGCAGGAGACCTACCTGCACCTCCCCACCTCATCACACAGGATATTTCCGTCCTGAATGTCTAGCCACGCTGGAACACACTCAAGAACATTAGGATGAGTAGCTTGTTCCTTCTCTCTTTTTCCATGACCGCCTTATTTCCACTCGGTGCTTTGATAACATGTGACTGGTACTGAAGTTCCTTCAGACTTCCCTCCCTGTCTGTAGATACCGGCCTTTGTGTACAAAGGCCTACAGATGCCTATTTGGTCATTTTAAAGCAGCTGTCAGTGATTTCCGTTTTGAGCATATACTTTATGAACACTGTAGCCCCTTTTTCTTTTTTTCTTTTTAATAATGACTATTTCCCCATTCCCTCTCCTTAATGCTCAAAGTCCAGGTTCATTTTTATATTTTTTCTTTTTCTTTTTAATTTTTTTTATTAATTTATTCTTGTTATATCTCAATGTTTATCCCATCCCTTGTATCCTCCCATTCTTCCCTCCCTTCCATTTTCCCATTATTCCCCTCCCCTATGACTGTTCCTGAGGGGGATTACCTCCCCCTGTATATGCTCATAGGGTATCAAGTCTCTTCTTGGCAACTTGCTGAATGAGAGAAGCATGGGAGAATAGCAAAGTAGAAGGATCCAGAGGGTCCTAGAAACCTACAAGTAGAACATTATGATAGGCAGATTTGGGCCCAGGGGTCCCGCTCAAACTAAGGCACCAGCCAAGGACAATACAGGTGGTAAACTTTAAACCCCTACCCAGATCTAGCCAATGGTCAAAACATTCTCCACAGTTGAGTGGAGAGTGGGATATGACTTTCTCACGTACTCTGGTGCCTCATATTTGACCATGTCCCCTGGAGGGGGAGACCTGGTGGCACTCAGAGGAAGGACAGCATTTTTATATTTTTTCAAATGCCAAATGCAGGGTTTGACAGTACAAGTTACATGAACGCTGTGGAGCTCAGTCCCTGTCAGGCCCTGCGGAGAGCATCGATAGAGTTGATATGAACTTGGGTGTGGGTAAGAGACTGAGTTGAAAGACACAGTACTGAGCACAGGTACTGAGAACCAGCATATGTCTCCTGGAACATGGTCTTTCACTGGGTGAGGCCTCTTTCTAGGGCTCTCCATGAGGTCGGTGACCATGCTCAGCATGTTAGAAGTTCCACATTATTGGTCTTAAAAAATTTGCAGGGTGTTTTGCATATGTATTTTGGGAATGAACCAGTTGGCTGCACAGAGTTTGCAAATCAATTTCAAGTCAGAGCGAATGCTTCTGGAGCCTGTTTCAGGGGCAGACTGTGTGGTTTCTGCAGTTTCTTGACATCTGGAAGATGTCTCTGTGATCACCTTGCCTTTTTTCTTATTTTTTTTCCCATGTTTTTCTCCTTCAGTCTTCCATTCCCAGAGAAAGTGCAGCCGGAAGTGAACAGAACTAATGACATTTAAGGAAGGGCCATCACAGGAAGTGAGAAAAAAAACTCCCAGTCAGCAGTGGCATTTGGGAGGCATGGGTACTGAAGTAAAGCCATTGGTGTAAAGTAGGAAGAAGAACAGATAATCATTAAAAGGGAGGGAATGCTGGAAACCACACGAGAGAGGAAGATAGATCAGTCACTTTCTGTGCTGCTCAGTTGTTCAGATTATTCAGAATCACTATAAAATTGTAGACATGTAGTGTTTGTCCTAGTCGGCTAGTGTTCTCTAGTTTGGAATTATGGTGGCAAGCAAAACATTTAGGTTTACATGCACTTGCTTATTAATTATAGATATAAAAGCTTTGCTAGGTAACATCTGCATTTGTTGATTGTTTATAGAAGGACAGGAGAGTTTAGTTAACTCATGGCCAGAAGAGCCTGTTTCTGTTCTACCAATGCCACAATCCCATGATGAGCTTCGCTCGGGGTCCCTTCTGTCATTTGTAGACTGCACACTGAGAATGTAGGATTGTATTCCAGACCGAAGCAAATTGCCAGCTTTCTGCCTTTTACACTTCAGCTTTATGCGTAGAATATGAGAGTCAATTAACCAATAGCTTTGTATATAGTATTGGCTGGCTCACCTATTTTCAGTGGCGGGTCTGTTTCTTCATATTTGGATCTATCTTGTTAGATTTCTTTCTATGTTCCCTGCTTTCATCACACCTGACAACTTTTTGGATAAATTGACTCACATTTTCCCAACCCTTTGCTCTGTCTTTATGCTCCTCTCAGTGTTTTTATGTTGCTGTCTACACCGCAGCTACTCTGTCTCAGTTACTAAAGTCATCGTCATCTTTTAAAGCTCTGCTCAATATTATACAGAAAATTATAAAAAAGCATCGGTTCCTCTGCATCTGGGCCCAGAGAGCTCTCTCATCATCGCTACACTTGTCCTTCTGTCTTTCCTGGAAAAATCCATTTCCAGAAGCTGTGAATCATGTCCTATACACATTTGTGTTTCCTAAATGGCCTTGTACCATTCTTGTCAGAACTGGCCGTTCAGGGAATGGCCGATGCTTGCTTCCCAGGAGCAGGGGGTTTGGGCAGGGCCTAGCAGTAAGAGACCAACGTGTCCAGAAAAGTTATGCAATTGGTTTCCAGGAAGGCTAGGATGGAGGCCAAGCACATGCTTCTGCAAGGTCCACACAGCAGGTGGGAAGGAGAGTGTACACTGTGAGGCAGGTGAAGGTCTGCTCTGTGAGTGCTCCCTGTCAGGCCGCTCAGGGACCCTGACAGGAAAGGTGGGTCAAGATATGAACTAGAATCAGGATTTGGATTTATACGAGGAAGGGTATGGTGTCAAAAGAGACACTAGCTGGTCTGCTGATCAGCTAGCTGCATTAGAGGCATGAATAAGATAGACTGCAGTGAGTTCCCAGAACCAGGCCATAGGTTAAAACAGGACCACAGGTCAGATTTATTGGACTTAAAGCTGATTTATTAAACACATTATGAATGAAGTAAAGGTTTCTTTATGCGTATGGAGGAAGATGCATCTCTTATGGGGTGTTTGTTGCATAGTTGATAACCAGGTGTAGGCAGTTAGATGTCTTCCAAGCTTAGCAGAGGGTATAGTCAAGAGGTGAGCTGGTTTTAGCATCATAGAGGGGCAAGGGATCGATCACATGGAGAGAACATATGTTCCAGGCCCTTTTCCTCTGAGCTCATTTAGAAGGACAGTCTTCATGGATGCTAGGGACAACTAAATTGTAACTCGTTGCCTGACTTCTGTATATTATATAATGTAAGGTGCTTTCTTTTATGCACCAGAATAATGTCATTTCTATCCTTAATAAAATCTTTGTCTTTGAACTCTTAGCCATGGCAGCATCTTCCTAACACTTTACCATTCTATAGTCAGAATAATGGATTTCCGTAACTCCAGAAAGCTCAGATAATAATCTAATTGGATATCAATTATGAAATTCCATTTTGAATGTCTGAACAGAACTTCATCAGAGCCCTGTGATAGGTTATCCCATCCCAAGTGGTCAGCCCTAAGCATATACACACATGAGCAAAACCATTTGTGTGTGTGCACATAAGTATGTGTGTATGTAACAACAGTAAGAACAAAGACTATAAATTTTCGAGCATGTGGGGGGACACATAGAATAGTTTGAAGGGTGGAAATGATGTAAATACAGGATTCATGTATGAAATTCTTTTTAAAAAGTGCATTTAAAATAAAATTTAAAAATTAAACAGTATTTACCTACAGGATTTTCAAGTTTCGCTTTAACTACTTTCCAGTCTTTAATATAGTAGCCTAGATCACTTTTTTTCAGAAGAACATTATGTTTCTTGTTCCTAATACTGCTTTAAAGTTGCAACATTTATTGAATAACATCTTCATACCATCAGGGTTACACAAAATAAAGTTTCTGGAGAAAATGCATTTTACATATGTATGCTTGTGTGTGTTAGAAGGCACACACGCTCAGCTTGGTGTCATTCTCTGGTCTTTGCTCAGAGGAAAAAGGGGACAATTGCAAGGTGATGGAGGTTAGGGCTAAAATAATTTGGCAGAATTTGCCAAGGAAGCAGGCTTAGCAGCTCCCAAGTTAACTTTGTGTCATCCATTCAACGAATAGTTCAGTTCTGAGGAGTAAAGAATGATATGAGAACGGTTGAATTTATTTTCTCCGAGAGTAAATTTTAAAATGTACTGCTCGGCCATGACTGTCTTTATAAATACATTAACAGCTCTTGTTGTGGGTATCTAGATGCTTAGGGGTTCACAGCTTTTTTACAGGACGGGATTTGAGTCAGAAGGTCCATGGCTGCCTGTAGTTCTAGTTCTAGGGGACCTGACACCCTCTTATGGTCTCGGGGGAAACACAGGCACACACACATGCACGTACACACACAGACACACACAGACACACACACACACATGTACGCACACATGCATACACACACACACATGCAGGCACGTATGTGTGCTCGCATACATACACATGCATGCACGCACACACACACACACACACACACACACACACACACACACACACACACCATGATTTTAAAGTGTTGCTATTAAAAGGATAGTTTTGGTAACCTGGAGTCTCAGTGTTATCTACTTGTGTTTTCCTAATTTGCAGTTTTCTTAGAAGTCAGCTGCAGTCGCTACTCAATACTTTGCATTATCTCTTTTAATCTTAATTTGCACCTTGAACACACTTAGTGTTTAAAAACGAACAAATGAAAAGCTGTAATTATTATACCTGGCCCCTTTTTATTTATGCTTGCATGTTGTGGGGTAGACAAAGAAAGCTTGAAGTTTGGTAGAAAGAAAGTAACACACCGGCCTTTTGTCTGGTTAAACTTTGATTATGGCCTACTAACCTAATTATTCATTAAATAGAAGGTTGCTGTGACTCAGGTCCTAGGAATGCCATCAGGGCCTGGGCCAGCGTTAATGAAAATGCTCACCGGAGAGCAGCACAAGCCCTGGAGCCGGAGCTTCTCAGCCAGGGCCTGCTTCTTCACCCAGAGTCTAGGAGCCTCCTACGAACGGATGAAAAGGAGCTACAACTACTTTATGCATTATAGTAAACTGTAGTGTCAAAAGAAAGCAGAACTGTGGAGGATCAGAGGGGAAGCAATGGTAAAAGCTAATAACCATGGGCAGTTAAGCGTTTTACAAGCTTAAAGCTCAACATTCGCGAATTCAGAAACGTTGTTTCCTCTCTAATTTATATAGGTAGATGGCGTTTTCTGCCGTTTTGAAGAGTTTTTTTTTTCTATTAGTGAGTATTTGTAACAGACCAAAGGCTATTGGAAACAAATGACCTTATAATAAATAATTCATACGAGTCCAAGTGTTTGTAAGTTGTTTGCCTGCATTCCACAGGGCCCTGTCAACTTCGTTGTGAGAGAGAAGTCACTATTATGTATTTTTAAAGGATAATGGAGTCAGAAGAACATTTTAATAATCAGGTTTGGAGATAGGTCCAAGTTATTCATTATGCTAGAGTTTCTTTGTTTTCTTTTTTGTTTTTGTTTTTGTCAACTTGACATAAGTGGAATCATCTGGGAAGAGAAACCCTAATTGATGTTGGAGGGCCCAGCCCCCTGTGGGCGGTGCTATCTTAGGCCAGTGGTCCTGGGTTGCATAAGAAAGGTAGTTGAGGAAGTGGGTGCCCTGGTGTGGACTCTGTTTCAGTTCCTGCCTCCAAGTTCCTACCTGGAGCCCCAACCTTAGATTCCTTTGGTGGAGTGTAACCTGTAAGTTATATAAACTCTTCTCTGTCTAAGTTGCTTTTGGTCATGGTGTTTCTCAAGGCAGTAGAACACACGCTAGCATATTAATTTTAACCCTTTGTATCAGTCTATTTGCTCTGCCATTTAGCAAGAATATTAAGCTTTAGTTTTTCCTGTGTGAGCAAATGGATGGCACCTAAACAAAATCTATCGGGATATCGGGCTTTTTTTTTTTTTTTTTTTTTTTTTTTAATAAAGTTCTTTAGAGATCCAAATAAGTATCTTGTCTTTCACATTCTCAGTGAGAAATTCTGACAAGAAGCAGAACAGTGCTCTCTCACCCCAGCATTACTCCACACTTTGGAGAGGCATCCCTAACGTACTCTGGCCTTTGTTGCTTCTGGGATAACGATTTGGGAGCTTGCTTGCTGTGTCATTGCACCTGGACACAATGCTCTTCACTTTAATAGGAACAACTGAAGAAGAGGCAAAACCCTTGTTCTTAATCAGCTCAGGTGAGATGCCCATGGGAATTTGCACTCAGTTTCCTGTTAGGCCAGTACTCTTTCTTTCTAATCTCTTTTTTCCTGACTTTGTTTATTCAAATGTTTATTGGAGTTAGTGTACTGGAGGTATACAAGTGAGGAGTAACCATCCAGCTTTAAGTGGTTCTTGCCTGAATTGTTTAGTAGATACATTGAACCGCAGGAGGTGGACAGGTGACTAACTCATTAAAATATATGGTAACAAGGGGTGTGCTAGTTAGTTTTCTGTCGGCTTGATGCAATTGGGAGTCATCTTGGGGGGAGGGAACCTCAGTTGAGAAAATGTCTACATCAGATTGGCCTGTGGGCAAGTCTTTGGGGGGCATTTTCTCGATTAATAATCAATAAGAGGGAGGCTCACTCTTATTGATAGAGGCAGTTCCACCCCTGAACTGATGGTCCTGCGTTGTATGAGACGAAACAAGCTAAGGTGGCCACGAGGCACAAGCCAGTGAGCAGCTTTCCCCCGTGGTGGTCTCAGCTTCAGTGCCTCCCTCTGGGTTCCTGCCTTGGCTTCCCTTGATGTGACTTTAGTTGGACTCTTAAGCCATATAAACCCTTTCCTTCCTGAGTTGCTTTTGCTTCGTGCTAGTCTCACAGTAACACAGAAGCAAACCAGTACAAAGAGTGACCTGGCAAAGAATGAGGTTGATTCTGCAGACGAGCCAGGAAGGCTCCTTCAATAGGGTGTACAACTTGTGACCAAGGAATGTAGGTTTGAAATAAGCTGTCATGCAGAGCAATATAAATGGTGTACAGAGGCCGGAATGCAGTGTTTTTGTGGGGAGGAATTCTGACAAAGAAAGATCAAGGCCCAGAAAATTGTACTTCATTCTTTAAAGGTATTGTACACATAGGAAGGACAATGTCATTTGCTTTTATTCTCAGATATATCATTATATACTTTGTATGTATTTAATGAGCACATAGAATAGGAATTATTACCAAAACCAGGATGAGTTATGAGCAGGCTGCAGTACTGGCAAGAATCATGAGGTCTGAGTTAAACAGAGAGAGAGCGATTGAGTGAGCTTTGGGAGTAAGAATTAGTAAGAGTTGAGGATTTCTCTGAAGGTAAGGGAGTAATAGGGTTGCTGTAATCTATAGAATTATATGGGTTGCCGAGGCAACCATGCAATCACTAAAAAAGGGAATCCAGATTGGATGGGTTTAGAGTGTTGAGGACTTTAGACATACTGTGCTCAGGCTATTAGACAGCACTTGCAAATGGCATTGTAGAGCTACAGGTTTGAAACCCATCAGTATGTAGGAGGCAGGTTCTGTGCCGTGGAAAATGCATGACTATTGATTTAAATAATCATGGGACTCACTGTTAAAAGAAACCTGAGCAAAAGAATCAGCAGCCTTGTTTATTGATCACGGAGCAAAAGGTGCATTTTGTATAGAAATGATAAAATAGAAAAGATAATTTCCTCCTCATGCTCCTGCTGTTAGATTCACCTGGCTCATTCACTTCATTGCAGGTGACTACGGGGTAGCAACAGCTGCACATGCCGCATTCTAAGCCAGTGAGTAACAGAACCAAGTTACGAGAACCAGCCTCTTCATCGAGAAGCTGGGCAGGGTCAGAGGGTTCTTATTATTACCATAGACTGTCAAAAGTAACAGAATAGCTACTTCAAAAATCTGAAGAAAGCAGGGCAGTGCCTAAGAAAGTTATTAGTGCAACCCAATTATTGTCTGTATATGATGTCAAAAGAGTGATATGTTTACATTTTCAAGGATTAGAGAGATGTATGTTGCACTTGACCTTTTCTTAGAAGTGTACTATTGAGGAATTAAAATTTCCCAGAGATGATTGGGAACTGGAGATCTTTGGACAGAAGCTCTGGGGATGAACATGGGAATTAGTATAAACACAGAAGACTAAAGGGATGTTTCGCAGGACTGGAAATGCCCCACTGCGAGAAACAGTGAGAGACAGAGGCTGTGGTTTGAAAGACTTTAATCTGAGACCTGAAAGTCCAGTACTAGAGAGTAGGGAAGAGGCCTAGGCAGTGTGGACTATTTCCACAACCTCCGAAATAAGCAAAAGTGTTGTTGAAGGAGGGCTTCAAATAACTCAGGGACTCCATTAGTAGAATATCAAATAAGGGGGGCGGGGCCATATGCTGATTGTTTAAAGCTTGATATGATCAAAGCAAGAAAACATGGTCCTCATGGTGGGAGATAAAAATTGTGTGTGTGTGTGTGTGTGTGTGTGTGTGTGTGTGTGTGTGTGGTGGGTGGAGGTGATACCCAAGACACATTGCAAATAAAACATTTATTGCAGCGTGGTAATGTATTTGCTAACCATTTAGATTAACAAATAGTAATCAACTGTGAGCATTCAGGCGATGCCCTCCTAGAAGCAGTCGATCAAGGGAGGAAGAGTAAGAAAGAGGCCAAAATCTATAAGGGACAGACAACAGAAAAGACTGAGGTGAATTCTAGAGTAGAGTTAATGTGGATAATCATTAGATAAGGCTAAAAGGCCTACTTTATAAATTGCTCAGTGCTCTGAGAAATAGCACTGTAAGAACTAGTATTATTAAAGTTATGCTCTAATAACCAGAATAACAAACAGGATGTGAGTTGCCTTCACAATTAGACTTCTGCAGCTTGGTTTTTAAATTTGTGCTTTAAAATTTTATAGTAACTGATTAGGGGACTTCTAATCCTTGCTGAATTGCTCTACCCAAACCTGCCAGAATTAGGACCAAAAGAAACCATTTTGATCATATATTCACTAAGTTATGCCCAATAGATTACCAGGCTTTCCAAAGTAATAATCCAGATTTAATAGAAATTTATAGCAAAAGCAATTTGGGAAAAGCTGCATTCAATGTCTTTGGGCATAGCACAGTGTACATACATATTTGGGAACTGATAGCTCAGTGTCTTGTAGCCTTATTTGGCATGGATGCTGCCCTTTTGTACTCTGGTCATGAAATATCAGTTAACATGTCACAGGAGTCTGGACTTTTAAAAAGCAGGCTTTGAAAAACATGAGTATAAATGTACAAAGCTGTAGTAAAATGAAAAAAAAAAAAAAAAGATGTAGTTGGAGCCTGTGAGAGATGGTTCAGCAGCGGGAAGCACTTGGTATCAAGGCTGAGGGCCCGAGTTCTATCTCCAGGACCCACAGGTCAGGGGAAAGAGTCTGCTGGAAGCTTTCCTTGGAGCCCCCACATTCCCCATGGCACATTGTGACCCCCTCAAAGTCAAACAATACATGCAATAAAGGAATTCGATAAAGAGGTAGTTTATGTAACTAAATCAGCGTATTAGTTTTTATGGACTTAATGTAAATTTGTAATAAAATAAAAACAAAATGAAATTGTACATTTAACAATCAGAATCACCAGGAGTTTGTCTGTGCATGCGTGAAGATGAGCGACTAGAAACTAGTTGTGTGTTCACTTGACTCCTTTGGTTTAGGAAGAGCTATGTGCCAAGTTTAGAGGGGCAAGAGAACCTTCACTGTCCTCACATACTGGCTCCTTTTTGTTAAGAAACAGACAAACATCCTCTTTAAAAATGGAGTTTTGCCATGTGGTGGTGGCACACGCCCTGCCTTTAATCCCAGCAGGCAGGCAGATCTCTAGGATTTTGAGGACAGTCTACAGAGAGAGTTCCAGGACAGCCAGGGCCACATAGAGAGACCCTGTCTCAAATAGAAAACAAAACAAAAACCAAAACAACGCCAGAACAACAAAAAGACAGGAATAATTGTTTGACCTGGGATTTGGTCAATTTAATACAATTTCCTATGAGCCTGCTTGCTTGCCTTCCTTCCTTCCTTCCTTCCATTTTTCCCTCTCTGTGTAGCGCTGGCTGGCCTGCATCTTGCTCTATAGACCAGGCTGGTATCAAGATCATATATCTTCCTGCCTCTGCCTCCCAAGTACTTGGATTAAAGGTGTGCACTACCTTGCCCATCAACACTGCCTATGATTGCTATAGTGTAAGCTCTTTGATAGAAGAAATATGTGAGTTTTTATGATTTTTGTTACTTATCCTATTAAAGAGCCTTTGAAGGGCCTCATTGATCTATCTAAATGCAAACATTATTTGTAATATAGCCTTGTCCAATTTTAAGATTAAAATAGGCTTTAGAAAAAATATGGTTTTTTTTTTCTGTAGGTTTTTTAAAAAATTTAAATTGTAGAACATGACTTTTCAGAAATGAACTAGATGTTGTCTAGCATGCTCTCTATTTGGTTTATATATCCAGCAAGTCTTGAATACATGTGGGCTAACCCTTAAGTGACTAGATTTAGTACAGATTCCTGAACGCTTTAGGAGTGCGACTCTTAGCACACAGTATCCCGAAGGCTACTTCATAGAAGAGAAATGCTTGTACAAAAAAAAAAAAAAAAAAAAAAAAAAAGAAGAAATCTGGGGACCTGAAGCTGGCCTGGAACTTTCCAGGATGTGGTTGAGTTTTGAACTAAACACAAATTTCTGTGGTCTTGGTGATGTCTGTGTAGTTCTTGAAACCCTAGCCGTGACCTGTGGCTTTGAAGGCTTGAGAAAATGTTCATATGCAGATTTCTGCAGTTCTTCCTGCCAGGAAGCAGCTCGGGTTCATTTAGCTCAGCTAATCCCATGATTCTCTCTCTGTGTCTCTGTGTCTTTCTGTGTCTCTTTGTCTGTCTTCTCTCTCTCTCTCTCTCTCTCTCTCTCTTTCTGTGTGTGTGTGTTTATGTCTCTGTGTGTGTGTTTGCATGCGGCTTCTCTCGTTTGAGTTTCTTATCTGGAATTTGGAATTATTTCCTGTTCCCTCTGTGGTGATGTTTGTAGAAGCCACCTGTAACAAGTTCTGCCAAGTATAAAACCGTGTGTGTATTTTTGCTGGAAGAATACATATCAACAACGAGTTGGTAAACCTCCTTGAAAGTCAAGGTGGTTAAGGCAACTTGAAGACCTTTTTTTGGTGTAATTTTTCCATGGGCTTTCAGTTTAGAAATCAGCTTGCATTCGTATTTAAAAGCTTTTACGTTGTAGAAAAAGTCCATCAGTGACGCAATTTTGCCGTAATTTGTATCTTGATGTTGACCTTGTTAGTCTAACTTATTGCGAATGTACACGGAGACCTGTTTTCACTGTAGGTTGATGAGAACCCGAACACAGATGGATGAGCTTTCTTTTCTGTGCAACACTTTGCCCCAGGATTGGGCAGGCTTTCTGTCTCATGCAGGACGCACAGGAGGGTGGGAAAGACACCGAGACAGGCTCAGGGGCTTAAGCCTGCTTGGCTCAGAGTGATAGGACCAAGGCCCGAGGTAATAATCTTGTTACCCCTGGACACCCTTTTCCCTTTTTGGTTACATTTTCTTGCTGATGATTATGACTTTGTAATGTTCCTTAATTATTACAATCACAACTAAATTACAATCTTACAGGGAGGTAGTCAGATGGCAGTGTTGCTTTTGTTTGCCGAAGAGGCACATGGAGAATATACAGGGTGTGTTCTCAAGAAGAGGTTATTATTGTTTTAACTTAGAGGAAAGACATTCACAGCCGTAGTAAATGAGATACTGACTGATAGCCTTCATGCTAATGTGAGACAAATGTGGGGAAGTTTGTGCAAGGGGGCAATTTCTTGCACTGAGGCCACCTATTTTTTCATATTTCGCTAATTGACTTTAAATATGTAGTACTGCCCATGTTTACTGAAATAATTATAATTAGAAATCTTAGAGGTTCACGTTAGCTTTAAATAGTTTAGAAATAACTAACAAATGAAATTAAAACTAAATATTAATGTAGCTTTTTGCTTGTTTGGTGAAGTCAACCATATGTTTGGTATGCCATGCTAAACAAATAAAAAACTATTCTTAATTACATCTTACATTTCAAATGAATCAATTTTATTAAAATAGAAAAGTGTAAGTGAAGAGTGCCTTTAGAATTAATCACACGTCACTTCTAAGGCTGTACTTGGGGTGCCAGCTATAACCCATAGCACCTCTAAACCCCCTGGCTGACTCAGAATGTCAATACACTGAACTTGTGTCATGGAGAGACTAGAATTGGGCGGAAGGACTGGAGGCCACGTCATCCTGGAGCTTCAGTTACTGAGGTAACTAGGGTTCAGAGAGAACCCTCAGACATCTCAGAGAAAGCCCTTAGCAGACTTGGTGCATGGAGTTTGTGCCCTCGTCAAGTCCTGCCTTTCCCTGTGAGCATTCCTCCGTGAGTAACCCTGAGGCTGCCAAGGAGCAGAACAGCCACTAATGTTGAGGCCAGAAACTCCCAAGTGTGTGGGACTCTTAGGTCTCATCCACTGCCTTGCGGGCTTAACAATCACTTGACAATTTATTTTGCCCACAGACTAACCCATAATTTACATTTCAAATGTAATTTACTAACAGTTAAAAGTCAGCTTTTCTGACTCATATTTTTGCTGTCAGGCCTGGAGCATTTGCTTTCAGTGTGCTATTATAAATAATTAATTAAGTTATGGTAAAGCAAACAATTCCTTAAAAATGACAAATTAAAGGGTAAGTGGTTAAAGTAGAAAACTCATTAAACTTTGTCAATTAATCAAATAATGTTACACTTTAGCATTATCGGTTTTCTCTTTCTAATATAAAAGTGATAAGCATGCTATCACTTTATATGTTTAATATGTTGAGCAAAGTGTAGGAGGGTGTTCTTCAGGTTTATCTTTTCTCATGGAAATAGTGAAATAATCAAAAGATAAACAAGTGGGATTGGTCAGTAGCTAGAGTGCTTCTAGAAAGTTCTGTGTAATGAACAATTTTAACTGGAAGACTGTAAGTTCCAGAAGAATTAGAGATGCGTGTAGCGATAGCTCTGAGTTACGAACTTACATGTTGACATACATTAATGTTTCACTACCAATTTGGCTTCTCTTCTGTTGAACTCTTGCATTGAGTAAGAGGCAGCCCAGTTAAAGCTTTGTATCAAGATAGAAATGTTAGGCTGTGAATTGGTCACACTGTGTGTGTGTGTGTGTGTGTGTGTGTATGTGTGTGTATGTGTGATGGAAGAAGGAAAGAGACAGACAGATTGTTGTACATATCTGCTTTCCTATTATAGACCATTCCATGGGTTAGAGATGAAAATTAGAAATTGCTTTTCTGACTCATTCTTGCCTCCAGGTCTGGGACATTTGATTTCAGTATATATTACCAATAATTCGGTAATCCAAAGAAGGAAGGCATTGCTGGGATCTTAAGTTTATACTTTGAACATTGCTCCAGCTTTTCAGAGTTTAGGAACCACTCACTGCACTTTCTCTCTCAGGCCTACTCTCTGTTTACAGCATCCGCAGAGCAGTTGAATACAACATAACACAGTTGGTAACCCACAGTAGCTTCTTGTGTTCCAGGAAGGCTAATTGTGGAAAAAGAACTGTGCCAGGCATTATGGGAGAGTCAGAGGACTCTACTCCAGACTTCGCTGGTAAGGCTTTCGCAATCCCTCTTGGTAGTGCTGTTCAACAGTTATGAAAAAAGCCTTAGTTCGGAGAGTCTGCCATAGCATGGGGCAGTGGGGGGGGGGTCTTTGTCTAAAGCCTTCATGGAACTCTGTAGATTTGTCCTTAGCCTTGAGGGGAACTGTTTTGATAATATTTGATATTAAGATCTCTGAAGCTCAGAAATGGCCCCCCCTTCTTTTTTTTCTGACAGTGATGGTTGGGCATAGACTGATTCATGCTCTTTACAGTGGCCAAAGTGGTGGTATTTATGGAATGAAAACCCACCCTCTAGCTGTTTGAGAGCCAGTCTTAAAGGATGCTCTGGGTAGTCTCGGACTTGGTTGATATACCTCGGCTATCTTTGGGTTAGACGTTTCTCTTACCTGGCATCTCAGTAGGATGTCCTCACATCTATCCCAATCTCCTGGTAAGTGAAGACTTTCATGGGATGTGCCTTTTGGGCTAGTGCCCAATTATAAGTGAGTATATACCATGTGAGTCTTTCTGCTTCTGGGTTAACTCACTCATTATGATCATCTGTAGTCCCATCCATTTGTCCACAAATTTTGGGATTTCCTTGTTTTTAATAGCTGAGTAGTATTCCATAGTGTAAATGTACCACAGTTTCTTTATCCACTCTTCAACTGAGGGGCATTTAGGCTATTTCCAGGTTCTGAAAGTCTTCACTTACCAGGAGATTGGAATAGATGTGAGGACATCCTACTGAGACTCTAGGTAAGAGAAATATAGGAGATGGGGAAATAGAAGGACCCAGAGGGTCCTAGAAACCTACAAGAAGAACATCATGATGGGTGACTTGGGGCCCAGTGGGGTCTGCTCAAACTATTGCACTAGCTAAGGACAATACAATAGTAAACATCGAACCCCTACTCTGATCTACCCAATGGACAGGATATTCTCCACAGTTATGTGGAGAGCGGGGACTGATTTTGACATGAACTCTGGTGCTCCATGTTTGACCACCTCCCCTTGGTGGGGAGGCCTGGTGGCACTCAAAGAATAAGTAGGCTACCAAGATGAGAGTTGATAGCCTATGACCATATAATGGGGGAGGAGGTTCCCCCTTGGTCATAGACCTAGGGCAGGGAAATAGGGTGAAAGCAGGAGGGAGGGAGGAATGGGAGGATACAAGTGATGGGATAACAATTGAGTTGTAATCTGAATAAATTAATAAAAATTTAAAAAGATAATATAATAATAATAATAATAATAATAATAATAATAATAATAATAATAATAATAAAAAAAAAGAAGTTTCTGCAGACTGCTCGGTGATGTCCCAAGTCTCAACAGAAGGTCCCTTTGCTGTTTATCTTCTCCGTCATTAGCATCAGAAGAAACTGAGTAAATTTCTGTTGCCTGAATAAGGGCCTGTTACACCAGGCTAAAGAACTTAAATTATATTCTAAAGATCATAGAAAATATTGAAAAAATTTAAACAAACAGTGTTATAGGGGAAAAAGAGGAAGTTGTGTTCGTGAGGGTAAATGTGGTCGGTCCGCATGCTATATCTGAAAGAAATCACATCTATGAAAGCCAGCACCAGGCAGTGAATATCCATCAATCAAAAGGAACAGTATAGTGAAACAGGAATTCTAGAAAAACTGGTGGCAATTAGCTGCTATTCATTTCCTCTAAATATTACACTTGATGTCCTTTTGAGTTATGGTAAAGATCAGTTTATAGTTAGTGATGTCCTGAACCTGTGGTGATCACTTGACTCTGTGCTGCTCTTGTTTGAATGCAAGGTACTATTTACACTCTGTGGTGACCAACAGTTCTCAGATCCACCGAGACAAAGCGTGATTATGCAGGCTCTAGTTTCATGCACTCAGCCAACATTTGCATATTTACTGTGTGCCCATGGTGATATCGGTATTGGCACCTTAGTGTTAGCGTGGCAAACTCCAGGTGTTTCAACGGTCTAATGTCATTTGGAACTCGAAAAGTGGTTCATCAATCATAAAAAAGAAAGTTGGTTTTTTTTTTTTTCTTTATTCCATTTTATCCTAAACAGTGTCACAAGGGGACATCAGAATATCGGGCCCTGCCTTGGACATTTATGTATATTGGAGGGACCTAGGCTATTTAAACATTTGATGCCTACTTAGTAATAGCTTTCTTTAAAATGATTTTATAATGAGATACATAGTGTCAGTTTAGAGTTAACAATGTATTGCAACTGCTGCTTATATTCATCATTTTTTTTCCTTTCTTCAGTTGATTGGATTCATTTATATCCTGTCACCTTCTGTAACAATAGAGAGACAAATTTTGCCTAGTCATTCTTAGAAAATTTAGAATATAGCTTCCATTTAAAATAATAATACTACATATATATGTATAATATATGTGTGTATACACATCCACATCCACACACACACACACACACACACACACACACACACACACACACACACGACCTGTTTCCTGTTTTCTTAGATCATTTAGTGACCCAGAAGATGTGTAGCTAATGGTTCAAAGTCATAACCGATTACTATAAAGAATTTCTAATGCCTGAATAGGTGAAACATGGGCTCAGTCACTTATAACTGATCAATAAATCAAGTTAATGCTTTGATTGCTACTTAGAATACTGACAGTTTAGAGTTAAAAATTAGTTCTACTGCTTCCCTAGTGAGACTCCCTTGGAGAAAACTAAGTTTTTATTTACAAGTGGTTATTAATTGGAGGTCATTTCTGGGTTGGGGATGGAAGTATGTGTCTTCTCCTTTCAGCTCCAGGACCCCATCTGGTGCAGACCTGTGCAGGCCCTGTGTGTGCTGCCTTAGTCTGTGACTTCATATGTGCACTGGTCCTGCTGTGTTTAGAAGGCCTTGTTTCCTTGACGTTTTCCATCTCCTTTGGCTATTACACTCTTTTGGCCGCCTCGTTGTAGGGTTCCCTGAACCCTGAGGGGAGGGATTTGGTGGCAGCATCTCCTCTAAGGACGAATCTTCCACGTTTCTCACTCTCTGCATATTATCTAGCTGTCGGGCTCTGTGTTTGTTCCGTCTGCTGCAGGAGGAAGCTTTCCTGACCACGGCTAAGCAATTGGCTATGAGCATAACAGTGTCATTAGGATTCATCTTAACTGCTGCCTTTTCTTTCTATTTTTTTTTTTTTTTTTTTTGGTAACCAGTGTATTTAGTTTTACCTTAGGTCCCTGGGCTGTATAGTCTTAGGTTCTTGGTCACCCAAGCAGGGTCAGGTATGGGTTCCATCTGGTAGAGTGGACCTTAGTCAAGTCAGCTATTGGTTGGCTACTTCCACGGGCTTTGTGCCACCACCGCATTAGCATTTCTTACAGGCATTGTAGATGGAAGAGTTTTTAGAGCAGCTAATTTTTCTTAATGTATATATATTTTTAAAAAGTCTGATTTTCCCATGCCTTCTGATCAGATTCTCAAACCAGCACCATAGCTGCTTTTGTTTCTTAGACAATCTCATGCTGCTGGGGATGGAAGCATCGCTGTTGGCTGCTTTTCAGAGCGTCACCTTCACGATACCTACTGAGCTTGCTGCTGTAGATAGAAAAGGAACATAGCTCAAAGAGATTTCCCCTTTTGTGGTTCTCATTTGCTTTTTCTTAATTATGTCCAGACTGATTTAAACATTAAAAATATTCTGAAAACTTTTTCACGCTAATGAAAGTGCACCAAGGACAGAGCGTGCCTGCAAGCACCACACTGTGAAGTATAAATTAATTCTTGTGCATTTTTTTTTTTTGTACTTTTGAAAATTGAGACCTCACCGTTATGCTGTGATATGTCACCCAGAAGATGCAGCTTTAGAAAGCTGTAGACTGTTGAGTTTGATGAGGAACCAGACCCTCCTCCCCCAGGATGAATTACATTAAGTTTTTCTCCTCATTGTGTGGTAAATGTTTAAGTACTAGCTTCAAGGTGTTGAAGGAATAACATTGGAAAAAAGGGATGAAGGAGAAAGGAAATCTTTTTACTAGTTTCAGTAAAGTTCCATAAACCAAAAATGAAACACATTTTATATGTGCATGTGTATATAGTAAACCGTATGTGTGTGTGCATATATATATACACACACAGAAACATATATATTATTATAAGGAAAGGACTCATTCATTTTGATAGGTGACTGGCTGCTGGTTGTCTTCTAGATTAATTGTCATTTTGATTTCCCGAAGCTGTACTAGTGGGTACATAGTGAAATATGACAACTGAGAGGCACGGTCAACAAGTCATGCCCTGACATGTATGGAGAGGTCAGGGGCCCCTGGGGGGTGGCAGTCTTTTCATTCTGCCACGTGTGCAGCGGGGATCAGAGTTACGCTGTCTGTCTTGGCAGCAGGCACCTTCCCTTGCCTGGCCACCTGTCTGACCGTAAAGGTTGTTTTCTGTGTGAAAATTAATGGATCCAGGGAATAGGTTCTAGACAGTGGCTTGTGCTGTGTTCCCTCTGCTGCCTGGGTCATCTGTTGTGGTCAGGTCTTTCCAATGATAGTTTTATTTTAATTGAAATCAGGCGATGTTAGGATAGGCCATGCATCTGAGATGTTTGGCAGAACGGAAGTAAATCTTGCCAAGTAAACATTCAGGATAGCTGACCTTGTTGTTATTATAATAATTCCTTTTAATGCCTTGTAGCTCCTGGAGACTGTGTACCTAAGGCGTTGTTATGTTCCAGTGGTGGCTTGTGAGTTTTGTGGGCTGTGGAGGGAGGACAGAGCAAACAGGCAGGCTGGAGACAGATGTGAGATCAGAACAAGACAGTTTATGAAAGTAGAGCCCACAGCACAAGTTCTCAGGCCCTGAGCCCCACCAGGAGCTGAGAAATGCCTGGCCTGGGTAGGTGGGTACTATAGGTGAGGTTCAGGTCACAGCTGAAGAAACCAAGGCTGAGACCTCGACACCTTTTTGAAATGATGTTAGTTTGTCACACACCAGCAGCAGGTTTCTCACAGTAGAAATTGAGTTTCTGCAGCAGACATTTACATATTGGCATAGCGAGCTACAGAAATGGCTCAGGGGTCCCAGAGAGGTTGCCTGGCTTGGTGAGCATGTACCAGAATGGTTGGGATGGGAGACCATGACAGCTTCGGCCAGTGGTCTACTCTCTGCCCATGCGTAGTCTCAGTGAAACTAAAATTCTCCTACGAATATACCACCCTCATCAACAATGTTGCCTAGGTATACTGTCGGGGGCTTGGGTCAAGTTCATGTAATTTACTTCATAGAGTACTCCAGAAGCCTGCTGTCAATGAAAAGAAGCCAGACGGCAGTGTCAAGTCTGCCATGTTCCTTAGGATTCTGGACTCATTAAAGCAAAATAACGCTCCTGAAGACACAGCCCGTTTTATAGCAGATAATTCCTTAGAGTCCCCCTTGTGTGCTGTGCGAGTCATTTCATCTGACCAGTGATATTAGTTCGTAACTCTTTTGTTAAGCCAGCTTAAGTAGTTTAAAGCTACTTAGTACTCATGCAATTTGTGCAAGGGGGTTTAGAGCCTACAAGGTGAGGATCAATTTTTCACCATTTGTTCTGGGGCATGAACCCCATTGTCGGAGAAAATTTCCAATCTGTAGGAAACAGAAGCCTTGTTTCCTCTGGTGAAATATGGCCTAGCTGTTTTAATACCCAAATAGTCCATCTCAATGTAGGAGGGAGGAGCTGGGGATGGCTTTTCCTTCTTGTCTCAGGGTAGCCCGTGTGACGCTAAGGAATTTGATCTGCATAGGTTGTCAGTGTAACTTGTCAGGATTAATGAGCTAGCCTGGGCTATTACATGAGCTAGCATTTGTTCTAAAAGCCTGTTCTTTGAATCTGTACATCACCATGCCGTGATTGAGGTCGTGCTTTCAAGTCACTCCTGAGGGGAACTGTTCTGGATCTCAGAATCTGGACACATAGCAGAAGTCAGGCCTACCTGCCGTTAGTCAGCAAGTCTGTCTGGAAAACTGCAGACACTTGAACACAACTGGCTTTGATCATCTGGTACCCAAAGGACTGAGAAATGGCAATTAGCAATATTCGAGGTGGCACAATAGGTGTTCTAGTTTGGCACAGTTGGTTTGTTCATGCTCTAGTGCTTGGAGGAGCACGAGCACCGGGGCAAGAACAGAATTCACTTGGTGCAGATCCACCACAGTGACCCGAATCAAGTGCTGCACGCCTCAGTATTTCTCACTGTGTGCCAACCTTAAATAAAGGGTGTTCTTTGTCTCGGAATTTGTGTTGTTTTTTTTTTGTGTTTCACTTGGGGAGGAGACTCCCTGTTTTGCTTATTACTCATCCTACCATTGCCTCTCTACAAATATTTTTTTTTTCCCCCAAATTCTTAAGCTACTCTCTGGATCAGTGAGCGTTTGTGGTACACACGCTGGGCATTCCACACCAAGCTCACATTCAGAAGGCGAAGCAGCAACAGCAGTGCACAGTAATGGCTCAGGTGGCCCCATTTAGACAGTTTCCAGTAACCTCTGGTTTGTTTGTTTGTTTGTTTGTTTGTTGTTCATTCTCAAGTCCAGACGATCAAATATGTATGGCTTTTTTTCCTTCAAGAAAAACGAGTAAGATAACCCTGCAAGATTCGTGACCCTGAAGAGATAACACAGACTGCTCTACCCTCTGCCCTTCCTGCAGCCTTTGCTGCAGGAGGATTTTGTCCCATCTCTGGACTCTTTTTCTCTTTAAAGCAGAGGTTCTCAACCTGTGGGTCACACCCCCTGGGGGTGGGCCACATAGCAGATAGCCTGTGTATCAGACATTCACATTACAATTCACAACAGTAGCAAAGTCACAGTTACAAAGTAGCAACAAGATTAATTTCATGGTGGGTGGAGGGGGTGGGTGGTGGGTGGGGTGTCACCACAACACGAGGGTCACATCGTTAGGACAGTTGAGAACCACTGCTTTAAAGGCCAGAGTCAGGTATTGGAGGTACCTAATGAGCCATGAGCTCTAAAGTTGCTACTCTGCTTAGTTCATCCATAGAGATGGGTTGATTCCCAGTCTCTAAAGGCATATTTGGTTCCAACCATTCTGCTTTGGTTTCAGCTTGCTGCTTGCTTTGAGGCTTCCATAGTTCAATTGCAAGACTGTGCTTCTTTGGTGGCAATCACCCTTGTCTTTCTTGGGAACCCGTGTTTAAGTACCATATCCACACTGCCTCTGGATGGGCCCTTTGGAAGATAGATTTAGGTCATTGTTTATCTTTGCATGCCGTTTGGTGCAGCAGGGAAGATGCAGACTTCACAGGACTTCACATGGCATGTAGCAAGTAACAGGCTTCAAAAGGAAATGACTTTGAGCACATTGGTTTGCCACACCTTCATAGGTGACAGAAACAGCTGGCTAGATCTGGGTAATTGTTGCTGAAAGCATAACAGGCAGCAAGAGAATCAGCCTTCTAAGTGTGGGTGCTCTACCTACATGGACATGGCCGGTAGCTGAGCTTAAAGGGAGTTGGGTTACAGCAAGCAATACAAGGCTGAGCACGTAGCTCCTCTTCTAGAAGCACCAAGCAAACCTGTCTCCCCCATCCTGGGAGTGTGCTTCCTTGTGATGCTCTTCCGAGGTCCCTGTGCTGCCTCACTAGTGACCAGAAAGGGCCCAGCAGGAGTGGGAGGTTAGACCTTGGAGTTGGCATACTCCACAAAGCCTTTACTGGCTAAGAGTATTTGGCTCTCCTGGTGCTATTAATATTTGAAACACTTAAAAATTAGTAGGCATTTTTTTTTTTATTCAGTGAAAGGAAGCAGTATGGTAATATCCTAGTGCATTTGAGTTCTGCTCTTAGTGGTATTAAAACACTTCATAATTCATGTCACTGAGTCACCCACTGACTACTTGGGGAAGAAGGTCAGGACTTTGTGTCATCCTCTGTATTTTGCAGAGAAGGAAATTGGTGCATCTGAGAGGTTAAGTGGTACATATTGCAGCTTTGCCCTAGAAGTGCTGGGTCAGACGTTGGGTCCCTATTGTTTGCTTCCAATACCCTGAGCCAATGGTGCTTGTCGAGTAGGAGAGGTTGGTCATGAATAACGTTTGCCATTAAGAACTGCAGTACAGTGATCACGCCCCAGACTTTTCAAAATCCTGTTAGCAATTTGCTCAGGAAAGGTATTTTTGTTAATATTTATTTCCTTGTGTAGGTGGTTTGCTACAGAGTTTGAATATGAGCTTGAATTAAGATTTTACTGCCTTTATTGTAGCGAAAGAGAGTGGGAGATGAGTTCAAATAGCCCTGTGACTTCTGTTTTGCTGTCAAAGCCCAGTTGTGTGCACTCATGCTGTAGTTTGACAGTCACACTTAGAACAACATTAAAAGAAGTAGACATTGGCGAATTTCAAGTTGAAAGGACTAAGGATCCTGCCTAACTATGAACAGCTCGCCAGGAACCGCTGAGGGGACATCACAGCGGTCAGGCTGCTGCTAGGTCAGACTCGCCATCATTAATCCTGTTTTCGGTATTTATAACTTTGGGTTGAAAATTCTTTCCAGGGCACAATTTGTATACAGTGTCTCAGCCTGGAAACAAACATCTTATGACCCACGTCCACGCCTCTTTAGACACTCTGACTTTTAAGATGAAGGCAGGTCTGCTTTTAAAAATATGAGTTATTTGGGCCTAATAACTTAAAGCAATTTCATTCATTCTCCTGTAGCAGTGGTATCTTTAGTATTATGTCCCCAAAAGCTACTATAGCCTCAGATAATAAACTTTAAAAACCGTGTAAGCTGTAGCTCTGTAAATTAAAACAGCACAGTTGCTTTCAAGAAATGGTTAGATCTGCATGAAGTTTGTGTGTACTGACTTAGAAGTGGCCAAGTCACTTACCTTGCATTGTTATATAAACAAGTGCTTATTTAAGATGCAACACTTTGAAAAACACTTTCCTATTTGTAATTTTGTACCCCATTTTCCAAAATGCTTACATTTTATTTAAAAATGAGTCAGATGAAAATATTATTTTAGTTTTCAGTTTTCTGTTTCTGAAGTTATGTAAAAAATACTTAGACGTTTTTCTTGGATCCTGACACATTCCCAAAGTTATTACAGATTATAAGTATTTTTATATAAATTCCGTCATGCATCACAATCAGAGTTGGCATGAAATGCCGTGAAAACCTGTCATTTGGTCCCATTTTGTGGTACTCGGCTGTAACAAGTGTATTAGTCTTTAAGAGAGTCCCTTGACTATCAGTATGCACCTGTCTTCTAATGCTCTTGGCATGTTAGATTTTAGGTAGGGTGAAGAGGACTGAGAAAGATAAAAACTGAATGGAGTCATCCTCAGGGCAAAGATTTATTGAGACCAGCAGACAAACAGTGCAGCATGGTGGGGTTTTTTAAAGTCTTGCCAGACAAAGCAAAATACCCACTCCTAAATATTGTGGAGGGAGACAGCCCCATGCCACAATGGAGCATGCTTGGTTAATGTGACCTCTGCTGTGCCTGGAGGCAGGGGAGTGGGGCGGCGATAGGGGAATGGGGCGTCTATGTGATTTAGAGGAGTAGGTTCTAACAGCTCTTTTAAAAATTCTGGATTTAATTTGCTTTTGAAATTAAACTTGAATAACAGCTAATGTTTCCTTTATTTGAGAGAAGCATTTTACTAATCTAACTTGCTTTTCCAGTGATGCAGGCCTTTCTTTTAATAGGAGCTGTTTGTCTGTAACTGTTCCTGTTGTCTGAAGGTACCTTTCTGCCCCTCCTTAGGCGTTGCCTAGATGAAGGTGAAGTGAGCACCTCAGTGTTGGAGATGCTTACGACTCTTCTCCATCCTGTCCTTGGGAAATGCAGCTTCATGTTTGTTAAATCTAAGGCTAAATGCTACTGAGAAGCTTCCAGGAACATTCTCGTCCATAGCCTAGCATCCACACAGCTGTATTTAAAAGTCAGGGAAGGGTTTTCACAAGCTCGTTCAGTGTTGGTATCCAAGAGTGAAAAGCAAGAGACAGAGTCCCCGAGTGACTTGACTTGACTTGACTGTGTGTCGCGGTCATCTGGTTTCAGGGTAAGCACCTGGGCGAGTGGTGGCCATCCATGCATTAATGATCTGGAGTAAACCTTCATAGAAAAGATACCCAGCTTGATGCTTTGGAGAAAGACCTAGCTTCAAATCTTGGTTTTCCCATTTACCAGCTGTGAGACATGTGCCCTTAGATAGCATCAGTGACTAACTACCGTGTGTTTTTTTACTCACACAACCAGAAAGCCGGAGTCAGTAGCTGCTGAATGTCTTGTTTGTTCAGTGGTAGTGTTCATTTGCTGGGGTTGGAAGTGGTGTCAGCGGTGAGAAGAGCCTTCTTCACCTTGAAGCATCCTATCCACACTGTGTGGGAGAGCGCTAACGTTTTAATCAGGAAAAGAGATCCTTGCCGTCTCGGTGGTTGTAGCCTACATGGTCCATCGCAGCTGTAGCAGACAGTAAGCAAGCCAAGATTCTTCACTGTCTGTAGTGGAGGCACCAAAGGAGAGGCTGTGGTAAGATGTGAGTTGATCTATAGGCAGGGTGTACCACAGTGACCGTGGGTGCTGTGGGTGACTTGAGCAAGCCATGTTCTTTTTGGGATAGGTTTTATTTTTTTGTTATTGTTTCTTTTTTTTTTCTCTTAAACTAAATATTCTTTAGCACCCAAGACAATTTCTAAGTTACATGTCATCAATGAAGAAATACATGGAAATATTTACGAGGCTTACATGACGCATACATGTAGGGTACTTAGCCCAGTTATGTGCCCATGCTAATTTATAAAGGTCTGATTTATGCAGTGATTAGATGTTCTGATGAATCTGAGTGTTCATATTGGTCTCTCCCAGTTAATAGTTTTAATAAGCAATAATTATTGTGTTAATTGGCTGGATAGCAATATATACAAACACCAAAGTGACAATATGTTGTGGAAGTTTCCTTATAAAGCCTCTTTCTTTGGAAATATAAATCGAATATAACTGCTTTTTCAAGAGTTATTGAAGGGGGCTGTTGAGATGGCTCAGCAGTTTAGAGCACCGGCTGCTCTATCAGAGGACCCAGCTGGATTCCCAGCATCTGCATGGTGGCTCACAACTGTCTGTAACTTCAGTCCCAGGATACTGGTGCTGTCTTCTGACCTCCATGGGCACCATGCATACATGAGGTGCACATATATACATACATACAAGGAAACAAAATACACATATACTTAAAATAATTTAGAAAGTTACTAAAGGATTAATGTGTGAAACACTCCAGTGTACTTAAGTGTCCAACTCAATCTATGGAAAAGAAGCACACTCATGTGACTGCTGAGCTGGTGAGTGTGTAGATCATTGCCAGGCTGTGCCTTGTGTTTCCTTTGGATCATGACCTCCTTCCTCTGAGGCTAGCTATTGATCTGATAGCCAGGAGGGAATGCTGGGATAGTCCTGTAAGGTAGATGCTTAATGTCATCATCAGCGGAAGGAAGAAGAGCCTCTTCTGCAGCCACTGGCCTTTAAGTGGTTGAGAACTTCAGGATCTTCAACCTTCTTGATGCACATACTCCCAAGATTCTTAGTGGGAATCTTTACCTCAAAGCCTGAGCCTTGTCAGGTATGATGGCTGGTGGGAGACCAGCCTCTAGCCATGTCTCTGGGGAGTTATCTTGATGACACTAACCCAGGTGGAAGGGCTTGTCCACCGTGGATGGCACCATTCCCTAGGCAGGAGATCCTGGACTGAGTAAGAGTAGAGAGCATGCGTGCGTGCGTGCGTGCGCTCGTTGTCGGCCTCTGACTGCAGGTGTAGAATGATCAGCTGCATCTAGCTTCCCCCAGTTACAATGGACTGTAACCTGAAACTGAGCCCCAATCAGCTCTGTCCCCCTTAAGTCACCCTTGTAAGTGTCTTATCACAGCAACAGGAAGAGACCAAGACACCAAAGTGTGTGTTGAGGTTTCTTCCAACCTCTTCTTCATTTGCTGACTTTAAAATTTAAGTTTCAGACCTGATCCTTGGGTCTTCCTGATTTCTGTTTTCCTGTGTTCTTCAAAGGCCCTGGGTTTTTTGTTTTCATAACACCACAGATTGGTTTCAGTTCGTAATCCTCTCCCTGTAGTTTACCGTGTTCCTATCAATAACTGATAGCCTCTGTTACTGCTACTTCTCAGGCTCTCTTTCAGCTCCCAATACATTTCCAATTATTTGGTATCCTTTCCACTGGTCAGGGATACAGTTTACCGTATGTCTTAGTTCAGTTTCTGTTGCTGCAATAAAAAAAATGCTACCCAGAGCAGTTTAGGGAAGAAAGGGTTTGTTTCAGCTTGCATGTTATAGTTACTTATCGGCTGCTGTCAGGGGAGTCCTGGCTGCAGAGTCACATCCAGAGTTCAGAGCAGCCAGCGGTGAGTGCACGCATGCTTGCCCCCTGCTTTCCTTCTCTCATCTTAGTCTAGGATCCCGTGCACAGGTAATGGCCTGCCCACCTCTATTAGCACAAAGACGTGCCCACAGGCCCGCCTGATCTAAGTAAGCCCTCTTTAAGACTCTTCTTGGTGACTCCAGATTGTGCCAGCTAACGAAACATTGCTACTCATGTGGCAGTCTGTCCAGATTTTGACTCCATCAGTGATTGGGGGTGGGGTGGGGGGGGTATCCCCTAATGGCAACCAATGGATTTAGCTGCAGACTTCCATCTTTCCAAGCTACAGTTTAGATTGCTTTTTAGCAGCAACTGAAATAGGCTGTTTCCCAAGTAACTCTCTGAAATGGAAATTTCCATACATATTAATTGCACAATACTTTTGGGAAGGAAGGAAGCTGGGTGAGGCAGAAGAACCTGACCAGCAGTGTAGTTGCAACAGAGGCCTCAGCCAGCCAGTGGGGCATTCTGGAGCTACACCAGCTCTTCAGGACCATTGTAGGTTGATGCAAGCAGCCAGGACCTATGTACCCTCCTCACGTGAAATAGTCACTGGATGCTGCTGCCTTGACAAGGAACTCAGGTGTTAGTGCTCTACAGCATCCTCTACACATGGTGGGAAATGAGTTTCTCAACCCCGATGCCTGGAGGCTAGTGCTGTTCCAGGGGTGCTTTTATGGGGTTAGCTCTTTTCTCAGTGTTGATATTTGGCTTTGATTTTTCTTCATTTTTTTCTTTATTGCTTGTATTTAGCACCCCATGTAGAGGATTTGTGTTTTGTTTTAGTTTCTTTGTTTTTCTTTATGTATTGTTATATTACTCATGTATAGATTTGTGGTGTCTTTTGAAATATTCCTTTTATCTTAAGAACTATTTCACATTGTTTTTATATTTTTGGTTGTGAGCCTAGCCGTTAACAGCTGAGCCATCTCTTCAGCCCTTCACATTATTTTTAATTTCCTTAATCCTGACAGCTCCTTTGTTTATGCTATTATATTAGCTTTCCTTTGTCCATATTGTGTTTCTCTCTAATTTTTAAAGACTTTTTGAGTTTTAACATGTAAAATGCATTTTAGCAACTCAGAATCTTTAAAAAGGTAATATTATTTTCTTATTCCTAGAACTTTTTATGTTATTGCTGGTCTATTTGACTTAAATCTGCATTTGTATTTCTTTTCTGTTGTTTCAACTCCTATTCCTTATGCTTTTAAAAGCATCTCCCTCCTTTTTGTTTTCCTTTTATACCTTGCTAGTTAGTATATATCTGTTCTTGTTATCTTAGTTGATAGCCTAGAGATTTCAATACATTTTTGCCCATTTACAGCCAATGTTAAATTTGGACTTTTTATTGTTTGTGGACACTAACATTGTGTTTTTTAAATACATATTTTTAATTTTTTGAGAGTATAATTTATTTTATCCTTCCTGCTCCTTCTTCTAAGCCCTCATGCACTGCCCTCCCACTTTCTTTCAAATTCTTTTTCTCTAATTATTGTTATAGATGTGGTTTGTGTGTGTGTGTGTGTGTGTGTGTGTGTGTGTGTGTGTGTGTATCTATTTATTCCCAAATTCATAAGTACAGCTTTTTCAGCCTGTATCCTGTTTTTGTGTGCCTGTTTTCAGGACTCACTGTTTGATGTTGGATCACCGGGTGCTGTGCTCTTCCCGGGGAAGACCATGATTCCGCTTTCATCATTCCTTAGTCATCTGTAGTTCTTAGTCTAGGATTGAGACCTCCTGTGCCTTTTTTCTTGACATTCATTTACATTTTAGAATACATTAATCAACAATTAGAGTTTGTTTCTTGATTATAAAGTCTAGTTCATTGTGGAACTATTCCCCTCCCCCATATATCTGATTTTGTGGCCAAGTTTGTGATTTTGTTTGTGTGCTTGTTTTTGTTTTTTGTATATCAGACATTGTCCATGAAAACCTTTGGAGGCCCTACACACTGTCTCCACTTACAGACCAGAGACAGCTCTTCCTGTTGACCAAATGAGGCTTGGCCTGTCTCCTGAGTTCTTCAGTATTTGCCCAGACCTCTGAGCATAGGTGCAAAAGCTATACTCCACTTCTCTCTTCTGTACCTGTGACAGTCTCTGTTTCAGTCCTATTAGCAGCTGCATTCTCTCTGCCTTATTGGATGGCTTCGGATAGCAGGCTTTTCTCTGGAGAAGGTTTTATTGATCCACATTGGGTAGTTGAGATCCAGAGAATGTTGGGTAGAGACCAGTTCCCTGTAAGACATGAGATACTGATCTGAATTTCTTTATTTGTGGACTCCTACAGTTGTATTTCTGTGTGTTGGGGTGAGGAGGGGGTAA
Source organism: Acomys russatus (assembly GCF_903995435.1). Classification (NCBI taxonomy): domain Eukaryota; kingdom Metazoa; phylum Chordata; class Mammalia; order Rodentia; family Muridae; genus Acomys; species Acomys russatus. The sequence continues at coordinate 37,847,958 of NC_067142.1, read as the reverse complement.
GAGAAGCATAAAAGAGTTATGTTCTCCCAGAGATTTTTATTCCATAGTTTGTACCTAAATTTCTGAAGTTGTTAGACGGTCACAAAATATTTTAGCTTTGCTTAGTGTAAACTGAGTAGGTTTGTATCATGTTCTTACAGACTTGTTTTTTAAAATTGATTTCATTTAGAATCTAGGACTGTGGAGTGGAGCTAGTGCTTATTTTTGTTACTGTTCCCTTAAATGTCACTCCTGTTCCTTTAAATGTCATCAGTTGACTGCTTTGCCATAATAGAGTGGAGCAGTTGCAAAGAGACCATGTGATGCCCATGACGCTTAAAATGTTTACTACATGGCTCTTTTTAGGAAAACTTTGCCTCTCTGTTTTGGATCACCAAAACACAGTGATTTAATCATTATTATTTTTTTAAGAATTCATTAGGAATAATGTTCTAAGTATCTGGGTCTAGCTTGGTAAAGATAGCTTCCCTCTTTTTGCCTTCATGTTTTTAAAAATGGCCCATTTGCTCTCATTTCCTTCTCTCTCTGGAAACTGATCCTGTTGATAGTCTAATAGTACACATGACTTCGAGACACACTCAGGATTTCAGCTCTGGAGATTTAAGTGTAGATAAGGACTGCAAGGGAAGACGTGAGTCACTTCATATAGTACTGTTTAAGAGAAACCCTGGGTCACACAATCAAACTTTAATACTACAGAGTATGTTGAGCTTGGTATGCGATATAAGGAATGGCTGAAAGCTGTCGCATCGTGGTGCCCTTTGTTCAACAAATGCCTTTAATACAAGTATGTGGCAACCAGAACGCTGTAGGTTGGATTTAGCACCAAGCTAAGGTTTCATGTCTGAGGACAGTTTATTACAATCATTCATCTTAGGGCATCCAGTCTGCTGACTCTTTCTGGCTGCACCTAAAAAGTCAGAGGTGCTTTGCCACGTCTGTTTCCAAACCAGAAATAACTCCGACGTGGGCTCAGCTTCACTAGAGTTCCACATTAGTTCCACTGGTTTAGGATTTGAATGTTCACAGGCATCAATCATCATATTAAAGTTTTAATGCTGTTGTCGGTGTTGTCAGGAATCTGGGGGGAAAATCAATGTGACTCAGTCTTTGTTCAGGAGGAGGACTGGCGAGGTCTGGTTTGGCACTCTCATCGCTTCAGCAATCCCTTGTCAATCACCACGGAACTTGCCTGAGATCCAGTGTGGAAACTCATTACTGCCGAAGGTGTTATTTTTGGGTTGGAAGCAGATGACGGTAGCGCCTATGTAATGCTGTGTGCACAGCGTCTCAGGCTCTCCTTGTTCCATTGCCCTGTTGCCAGAAGCCACGACAGTGGCCAAGCTCACCGTGCTCTTTCTGGAATCCCTGCAGACAGGGACAGGACGATACAAGCAAACAGAACTTTGTTGAGGAAAGATCTTCTTGGCACTTCTTTTTTTTGAAGCTGGAGTTGACATTTGGATTACAGGTGCGTTTAGACTAAAGTGAAATCATTAGTATTTTTCCTGAATTTTCACAAGGTGAGTGTGGCCATTGCTGTCATTTGCTGGTCATTTTCTAAAGTCTGTCAGTCTTTGGGATTGGATTGTACCAATAGAAATTATAGGAGGCTGAGAGAGATGGTAGCCAACTGTGGTTCCCTTGTTCAGTCTCCTCTGTTCAGGTATGTTGGTCCCTCAAGCCTGTTCCTCAAAACTGTCTTTAGTGGCGCATCTCCAGCAACACTGAAGGGTTTTGTTGTATATGTTTGTTTTCAGAAAAATGTGTTGTACAATGAGGAAAATGAAGTCACTGAGTGAAATCACGAAAGTCCTTGCCATGCAAACACAAGGACCTGAGTTCCATCATCAGTAAGATAGATGAACAAGAACGCCAAGGTGTGATGGGACACAACTGTGATCTCATCAGCCCACTGGCCACACAGACTAGACTAATTAGTGAGGCCCAGGCCAAGGAGAGACCCAATCTTAAAACACAAAAAAGCCCCCAAACCAAGCTGGATGGGATCTGGAGAATGGAATCTGACTTAGTCTTGCATCCACATGCATATGGAGGCGTCTGTCTGTCTGTCTGTCTGTCTGTCTGTCTGTCTTTCTCTCTCTCCCTCTCCTCCCCTCTCCCCACATTTAAGAAGTTGAATGGATTATTAAAGTGCAAACTCTTTAAGGTTTCAGGAATAGGCTTTATTTTCACTATTTGTGGAAAAGTTTGAGGGTCCATGCATTGAAAGAATACTTATGATCTCTGCTGCATTGTAAGTCTAGGAGAAAAACGACTTAGGTCAGCCAGGCCATTGTTAAATTCACCAAAGAAGAGAAGGTCTTGACTGTCTTGACTCTGTGCTACTTAGGATTTTGGTGGCTCATAGCCTTTTGCTGAACAGGGATTGTGAGGACTAACTAATACTGTATATGTGGCATGCTCCCTAGCCGGTGAAGAAGTAGGGTAGGACACATAAGACAAAGCCCACAGAAATAGTAGGAGAAAAATCTAGTCAGAACAGGGCCTTCCTAATACTTGGAACTGAGGAAGAGGCATTGGTTTGACCCGTTCTGGAGGAGGCCACATGTTGACGTCACTGGGCTTTCTTTGCTCTCCTTTAGCATTCATGATGTTTCTGGAAAGCAGCCTTCTTTGGGTACTTGGTGACACGAGCACTAGCTCTAAGCATGGGAACATGCCACAGTACTGTCTTTTGCTGAACTCTCATCCTGTTTGCACATCACGTCTCTTAAGCTGGCACGCGTTAGGGGTGCTTGATTTGTGTTTTTAAATTTTCAGTAGCTTAATGTATGTATGTTATTTAAAAAGTCAAATCTGGATCCAGACTTTCATGTTTAGACAGGATTGAAAATGACAAGTCGAAATACTGCTCTTTGGGGGAATAAATCACATTTTATATGGATTTGAACTAATGGCTGACTTTCACTGTTCTAAAAAGGACTGATGAGAGAGTACACAAGAGATATTTATGTGGATATGCAAGAGAGATATTTATGTTCCTTCCCAATTTTTCTTCTTTTAAAATAAAACTAATGTTAACAACAACAACGTCCCGAGGACAGCCCTGAGTCCTGCCTGCCTCTGGCCTGTTTCCTCTCTTGCCTACCTTCCAGGGCATCACCCAGCAGTGTCTGTGGCTTCTTTGTCTGCGGATCCAAGTTAGATTCAGAAAGGTGCTGGGCATGAGCTGCCGCTCTCATGTTCCTGGCCTGCATCTGAAACAGCTTTATTAGTGGGGCCAAGCACAAGGGGCAGCCAAGCACTCATCAGCTAGTGTCCTGCATCTGGGCACAAAGAGCCAAGCTTAAAATAGACCAAGCCTGTGACCTCTTAAATTAACATACCATGTCCATCCTAAGCCTGTTGTCTTCCAACACGTGTGTCCTTTTATGTGTTCATTTTTAAAATTGAGAAATGTGTGCTCCACTTCACACTCACCCAGTCAGTGTAGGGACAGGAGTGGGTGGACCAAGAAGATAACACTTTTAAAAAGAAAATAAAAACAAATGAAAAAAAGTTTCTAGAGGTGATTCTGAAAGCTAGCCATCTTTAGATCTCCTGAAGATATAGGATGCACTCAGATTTGTTTTTTGCTCAGAATGATTTATTATTAAACCATTTTATTCATTTGTGTGAGAGACAGACTATAGTTAATAAGCAGAGGGCACATATTTACCCATGCCATAGTTGTGTGTTTATTTATTTCGGTTTGCTGATTCTTACACATCCTTAGGGCCAAAGGTCCAACTTGCATTTGAGTTACTCCCTTTTCTGACCTTGTAGAACTTACATGGTTCACTTGGGTTTGTCAAGCTAGAGAAATATGGTGAAAAGGATGTGTTCAAGGCAGCTACTGTAGCTCCCCCTTGGAAAGGTATTACTTAGCCAGGTGTGGTAACACCTGTAATCCCAGCCCTTGGGGAGTCAGAGGCAGGCGGATCTTTGTGAGTTCAAGGCCAGCCTTGTCTACAAAGTGAGTCTAGGACAGCCAAGGCTATACAGAGGAACACTGTATAAAAAAACTAAAAAAAGAAAGAAGATATTACTTAACATGTAATTTCTCTGTCATTTACGTTTGGAATATGAACCAGAAATTTTGAGAAAGATGGTAGTGTTCTTCCTTTTGTAATATGTTGAGGTTAAGGAGAACAGAAAGTTGGGAGTAAAATTGGAGGGCTTAGTAGGGCCACGCCATCTTCTTTCACAGCTTACTACTGTAGGATACAGAATTTGCTAAAACACATTTAAAAAGTCACATTACATAATATTTTAAAACACATGCAACCTTTTCTTTTTCCTTCTACAGTTTAAATTTAAAAATACAACTTGTTTCTGAATCAAGCCTCATAGTTAAATGAGACACTTGAAATGGAAAGAAGTAAGTTTGTATTGGGTGAGGCCCAGGGAAGTGACTTGTGGTCATCTCGGAAACATGTTTCAGTACAAACCAGCGGGTCTGCGAAGAGAGTCCGGGTCAGTGGCTCCTTAATTAATCAACCTCAGGGTTCTGTTTGATGTGTTAGAAGCTGTTTATGTAAGTCTCTGAAAATTCCAGTGTATATTAAGAGGAAGATAAAGTTGAACCAGCAGATGTCAGCAAGAAACATCATAAAACCGTTGGTCTCATCAGTACCGTAATTTGATTTCATTTCATTGATGGTTCAGCCCAAAGCAACCTTATCAGTGGTGTTTTACTGGGCCCCCAGTATGTAATGGAGAACCCTTTCTTAGGAGGTAACAGAGTGGGAAATGAATAAATGGTTTTCAGAAACATTTCTGAAATAGAGCAGTCACTCGGTAAAGATTTAGTGCAAAGAAGAGATGTTTGCCTACCATGAGAGACTTTTCCTTCTTTCACTGTGCTGGAAAATATATCCACATAAATGATTCCATATCCAAAAGCCTTATGATGAACTGTTGAAGTACTTCTGGTCAGCTGTGTGTGTTCTGCACTTTCAACCGTTTATTTGCTATTGGTTAGTTAATAACCACATTCAGACTGAAAAAAAAAATCATAGCCTTTCAGGAAGCTTAATTTTTACAATGGAAACATATCATTTATATCCTACAAATAGCCACATTATTTAGCCATTCTATCTAAAGAAATAGCTACTCTATTATACAGTCGGAGAAAGGTTAGTGAAAAGAATGAATGAAAAGTACGTTGCTGAGGCCACGGAAGGCCTGTAATAAGGCAGGCAGGGCAGGTGGAGTGTTTTTGTTTTATTTCTTATGACAAAGGCATCTTTTTTCTATGCATCATTAATAAATCTAGTGCTCGTCTCATTCCTGGCTATTTACCCAAGCTGCTTGAGATTATCTTCTATATGAATGTCTATCTTAACTTTCCTCATGATTCCCTGGCACTGGAAACGATGCACAGCATTTGAGGGTGAGGTAAGCCCTGGTAGGCCTGGCCATGCCGTGGTGGAGTACTCAGCAATTAGAAGTAAGAACCTATTTGCAGTGGGGAGATGAGTCTCAGATGTGCCATGCTAAGGGGAAGGGCCTATTAAAGAGGCTGCATTTATGCAACATCCTAAAAAAGACATAACTACAGGGCCATAGTACAGATGTGCAGTAGACAGGACAAGGGAGGGGCTGAGTATGAACAGAAATGGGATGATAATGGCTCTTTGGTACTTGACTCTGCTGTTGTTGTCACTGTGTTTGCCAGATGTATAGAAAGTGTAACATTAAAATTGAAATAAAAATGCTTTTGACTGTTTCTTAAACACCTTAGAACACTGACTCCATTTATCTTCTGTTTATAAGTGTGTGTTTTTTGTTTTTATTTTAGTTTATGTGCATTCTAAATTATGTTATCATTGTAGCCTATTATTTCATGTTGATAACATTTAATTATAATTTTCCCATTGCGTGCTTTGCTGGGCTTGTTCATGTCAAAGTGATACAAACCAGAGGCACCTGGGAAGAAAGACCATCAGTTGAAAAAGTACTTCCATCAGACTGGCCTGTGGGCACGTCTGTGGGGCCTTTTCTCTTGCTAATTGTTGTCGTAGGGCCCAGCCCACTGTGGGCCGTGCCATCCCAGGACAGATGGACTGTGGGTGTATTAGGAAGGCAGCTGAGCAAGCAGAGAGCAGACTACTAAGTAGAGCTCCTCCATGGTGTTGGCTTCTGGTCCTTCCTCGGTTTCCCCCTAATGGGCTGTAAGCTGTAAACTGAAATAAACCCCCTTTCTACCCAGGTTGTTTTTCGCCAGTGTTTATCACAGCAACGGAAAGCAAACTAGACATACACTGTTTAGCTTTCTGGCTTTGCTTTCCATATGAGAGTCTTTATTTGGCATATTCTATCTGTTGGTTTTGTTTATGAATTCTTGATTGCCTAAATATCTGGCTATGTTTTATCATGTGTTGGATCTATATGTGGGAAATCATTTACATTGGAGTCAGGCAGTGGTGGTGCATGTCTTTAATCCTAGGGCTCAAGAAGCAGAGGCAGGTGGATCTCTGTGAGTTGGAGGCCAGCCTGGTCTACAGGAGTTCCAGGACACCCAAGGCTACAAAGAAACTCAGTCTCCAAAACCAAACAAATGAATGAAAGACATTGGAGCCTAGGATGTACCTCCTCCGCTGTTTTCATTTGTTTTTGCCAGGTGTCTGAGGGCAGCAGTTCCCTGGGACCCCTCATTCTAGATCTAAACTGATGGAATGCTAAGAATTCTATTAGAGTCAAGGCTCTCAAGGTCTCCACCCCAGTGCTGGGGTACTCACTTGCCGTACATAGCCTTCTGTTCAGTTCTGGTATGCCTTCAGCTCCTAAAAGGCTGAAAGAAACAACGCTCTGCCTCCTCCTAGTGCCTCCACTGTCTCTGGACTGTCAACACAGCACTCAATGGAGAACATGCTTAGCTGTGCTACTCTTGGTTCGCTTTCATCCCTCAGGTCCTTGTCCTCTGATGTTTTACTGTGTCATGTTGTGTTCATACATCCACAAGCAGTCTAACTAATTGTCCCCAGAGATTTAGCCTGAATTATCATTGTTGTCATTACGGAAATAAAATGTTCCTGTACTCATACACACATATGAAACAGTTTATTAGAGTAATTTTATACATGAGTGAAAATAGTTTTGATTTAATATGGTCATATGTTATAGAATATTTAGGTCTATTTAACATATTCATAGTAGATACATTAACAAATATGAATTTGCTACATTTAGCCCTGTTGCAGCACTATGGGTAAAGCAGCCTGTAAACCATACTATCCTTATCTTATTTGGCTACATTTTGCCAAGGTGTGATAGGTAATTGCCCGCTCCTATTTGTCTTATATATTGACAGGGTAAATAGTGCAAACTGTCCAAGTAAGTAATTGTCTGAAGTTATATATATATATTATTCAAGTGCATATGAAATGCAAAATTTCCTTTGAGTCTCAATTTATCACTTCACATTAGTAAGCATTTTCATTCTAGTTTTCAATTTTCTGTATTTGTTGAATTTTGAAATTATTTTACTTATTTAAAAAGTGTGTGTGTGTGTGTGTGTGTGTGTGTGTGTGTGTGTGTGTGTGTGTGTGTGTGTATGTGTGTGTGTAGGCCAGAGGACAACTTTTGGAACTTGATTTTCTCTTTCTACCATGTAGGGATCCAACTCAAGTTGCAGGCTCTGCTGCAAGTGCCTTTCTCTGCTAAACAATCTTGCAAGACCCTCCTTTTACATTTTTGGCAAATCTTTACGTTACTACCAGTTTTTATTTATTATAAATTCTTTTGTAATATATATAATGTTTTCATCATTCTTTAAATTTGTATTTTCTATTACAGATAGTATATTTTGTTTCCGTTTGTTACATCTCTATATAGATGAATACATATTTGTATCAATTAGATTAAAAGCAAATTAGAATGCTATACTCTTATAAAAGAAAATCATGGGTTTTGATTCCAACAGAAGTCAATGGCTTTTTTGGTGCTATGATGTTATTGTCTTATACTTGGGTTGACACATGTAACTTACTCCTCTATTGAGCACATACAACAGAAGACTTCTGCAGCCAACAGCAGACGATACTAGAGTCAATATTAGAGAACTGTGAAGCAGAAGGAGAATGACGGTCCAATTTCAGACCTCCTGCCCAACAGTTACTCACTCTGGCACTGACGTTTTAAACCTTGGTGTTTGGGGCTGTTCTGAGAAGACAGTCTGACTTTAGGTGTGTGCACATGTGCGTACTTTTCAAGCTATTTCCTTGTTAGAGGGTGCCAGATCACCCACACTTGTGGACATAATATTTTAGGAAGTGAATTTAGCTTGAGCTGCAAAGTGGCTAAGAAATAACAAGGTCATCGAATTGGTCATGATCCTAGAACTTTACATATATTTCTTGATAATAATAGCTCCTGCTAAAATGATGCTCATTGCTAAAGGAGATGCATACTGGAGGAAAGGTTGACCCTCATTTGTTCTGCACCGGTGAATGACTTATATTCCATCATCTCTGTTAGATGGCATTCTGTTGCCAAGGATGGCCTTTGCTGTAAGGACCCAGTTCTTGTTTCACTAAATGGACCACAGTGTGCTACTCAGATGTCCAAATGTGGCCAAAGGAATCCTGCCCGCTTCCCTTCAAACCCACGTCTGTATTTGTATTTCTTTCTCTCTTTTGACATGTCCCCATTGTTCTCTGAGCACAAGTTTGTTTTTTGGTACATGATGTTTCAGGCTCAGCTTGTACTTTCCCACCCCTAGCTCTGGAACCACCTAGTTTTTTTTTTCCCCATAGATCAACAACCCCTTTAAAGGAAGCATGGCTTTGCAAGCCAAGTTTCTTGATAAATTATTATTTTTAGCTATAAATCTTGAGACTGGGATGGTCTAGAAATGCCCCATCATCCCACAAGTCCAATAGTCATCCTGGTACCTCCTCAAGAGTTACTCATTACCCAAAAGACCCGTATGAATGGGTTTATTGACTCTGAGCACTTACTCTCTCTGCCTTGGCTGATAGAGATGCGTGACTTGGTTCATTATGGGAAATACTGGGTGACTCAGTCACGTAAGTGGAGATAGGAGGGTGAGGTCAAGAACATTCCTGTTGAGTGGTGGCTCGGGGCCAAGAAAAACATTAAGATGTGCTTTTAAGTATTCAGACTCTGCCAGGTATCAGTGACCTCAAACTTTCCAGTCTGTCCCTTTCCATTTATGCTCATGTGCATGTGCGTGAGCGCATGTGTGCTTGTGTATGTGTGTGTGCTGCATACTTCCATAGCTAGAACAATACTTGTCCTCTGCACGGGGAAGTCTTCTCCTGTTTTTCAGCATAGCTGTTTCTCTTTTGTTCCCTGTTTCATTCCTTGTGATAGTTGTCTTGTTTAATAAAGCATGAATTTTTAAGGTTCTTATATATGTTCTTATAGACTATTTGGGTATGTAAGTGGAGTGCTCATCATGGTAGGATACTGAACGTTTTGTTGCCTCAGAAATGGAACGGAAAGCTTCATTTCAGAAAAGGAAGCTTGGGGCTGGAGAGATGGCTCAGTGGTTAAGAGCACCACCTGCTCTTCCAAAGGTCCTGAGTTCAATTCCCAGCAACCACATGATGGCTCACAACCATCTATAATGTAATCTGATACCCTCTTCTGCAGATAAAGCACTCATATGCAATAAATAAAATAAATAAATCTTTGGAAAAAAAAAAAAAAAGGAAGCTTAGGTTTGGGTCATGTACCATGAGCGTTCTGAAAAAAACAAAACAACAACAAAAAAAGTAAAAACAGCCTGTAATTGGTGATTTGAAACCTCCTTTTGGATCCTAAACAGTTTCTCTGTGAACAGTTTATACGACATTGGGTAGCTGTACCTATGTGATTGGATCACGAAAATGTGTATTTGAAAATTGGGGCAAGTGCTTTTCAGGAATAGAGTCTGTGGGCAACCTTCGTTGTTAAGATTGATTTGCTTTCAATTTGAATTAAGGGAAGGTAAATTAAAACAGCCTTCTGATTGACTAGTTTTTATATTTTTCTTTACTGGTGAGGAATGAAGAGAATACGTCCATTTACCCAGACACTGTTACTATTAAAGAGTCAATTAAAAAAAACAAAACAAAACAAAAAACAAAGTTGCAGTGTGCTTGGAAAAAAATCATTGTTACAAGTAAAATTTACTAAATGATTGTTTGAAAGATATTTTCAAAAATTTCTATAACTTAAGCTTTAAAGCTGTGCTTTGTAATTGGAAAAAAATCCTGCTAACCAGGTTTGAAACATATATTGATTTATTTTATTTTTGCCAGTGTACAGTACATACTTTTAAAGTGTGGCTCGCTGTGGGTTCTGTGGGTTTGTATAGAGGGTTATGTAGGAGTTCCACCGAAGTGAGTGTAGTGACTGGTGGTCGCAGTGACATACAGTTTGCTAATAATGGTCTCAGGATTTTAGTTTGTATACATTTGATAAAATTATTAAATATGGAAATGAGGTAATATTTTACTTAAGGAATGATATATTATTATTGACAGCAAGATGCCTTCCATTGTCACTGAAGTAAAGAATATTGCTTTATAATATATTACATTTTATTTAATAATTTTGTTAAGGCTGTATTTTTTAAAGTCAGCTTACTGGCAGACCAGAAATTCCTTAAAAAAGTTTTCCCTCTAACGAGTGACGAGTGACTGTAGGCCTGGAACATGAGTTCACGTTGCTCTGAATGACACGTCTTATGGCGAAAATGGTTCCACGAACTTCTATAGTCACGGAATAATGACAGTCGTAAATCAGTGCACTGGTGGAGACAGGTGGTAGGTGGCGTTAACAAAGCAGCCACACTATGCTGTAGGTCTCCTTCGTGAGCTCAGGACACTTAGCTCTTTTGGGTTGCAAGAAGGTAGTGCTGTGCTAAGAATACATTTCAAAGGTTTTACTTGGTAGACAAAAGATCTATTAGGTTAGAGACAAAGTAAGCTATCATCTGTGAAATTGCATCTCTGGACAACGAAGAAGTCCTAGTCAGTCTGTGTCATGTTCTGCATAGATATGGCCTTTTTAGGAAACCTTAGTTCACAGAAAGGATTGGTTTCACTCACACGAGAACGCTTTACCTAATAATGAATAATGATGCTTTGAAAATTCAAGACAGTATATTGACTTCTACTTCTGCAGAGGTTCCATGCCATGCTTTTTATACGTGGCCTTTCTCCTAATCATTCACAGGAAGGCCTTTGTGATTGGTCCCATCCTGTTCTTTGCTCTTCTGACACCCACCCTGTTTCTATCTTCCATCTGTTACTTGGTTGATGGTACTGCCATATGTTCCCTCCTCCTAGCTAACATCTTGCAATCAGCTGTAACTTTCCTTTCCTACTCTCGGTCAAACCTCATCACTCACAAGCCCCAAACCTGTAATGATAAGCTTAGGAGCGAGGCTAAAATCTGTCCTCTCATTCCCATTACGACTCAGCTTTCATTTAATCACCAGACACCTCCATGCTGGTGTTATGTCAACTAATGGCTGAGAAGTACAGGAAGGAACAAAATGGCAGAGCTCTTCCCCTCCCTGTGTGTGTTATTATAGAAGCCATCCATACTAACCAAACGTAGTAATGTAATTACAAGTTCTTAAATGTGCTGTGCAGAAAGAGAAGAGTGATGATAGGAAACATACGCAGAACAGGAAGGGATCCCATGGGACCCTGGCCAGGGCAGGCTTGGCTGTTGAGCCAGTCATTTGGGGATTCTGAATGTAGAGGCGGCAAACAGTAGGCTCAGTGCCAGAAAATGGCTAGCAGGTCTCTTGGACAGAAGGGATCTCAGTGTTCATAGAAAGCAGCAAGAAGGATGGGGCTAAGCTGTTGTAGGAGAGGCAGGCAAACAAAGGTGTATCTTGGAGATAAAATATCAGTCCCAAGTAGACTCAGTGCAGGGAGGAACACGATAAAGTAATGGAAGAAATAACAGAATGGTTTCAGATTTTAAAATAGGATTTTATTTGTGTGTGTGTGTGTGTGTGTGTGTGTGTGTGTGTGTGTGTGTGCATGTGTGTGCATGTGTGTGGATGTGTACCTTTGCATAAGCATAAAAGTCAGAAGAGGGCATCAGGTGTCCTCCCTGTCTTGCCACCTCTTCTTTTGAGGCAAGGTCTCTATTTGAATGTAGCGCTGGCATTTTCTCAGCTAGAATGGAAACCAGCAAGCCCCAGAGATCGCCCTGTCTTCTCCTGCCGTAGAACTGGAATTCCCGCCGTGCAGGAGACACTGGGCTTGTATGGGTATTAGACTCCAAACTCTGGTCCTGACGATTGTATAACAGACCCTGAACCATCTTTTCAGCTTTGGTTTTTGACTTTTAACCAAGCACCTATTGTTGAGCGCAGTTTCTGGACAGACGCACAGGAGATAGGCTCAGGCCCTTGAGATCCTGTCATGATCAAATTACTTTTATATTTATTACAAAAACATCAGTGCAGTGGCAGTGTTTTATTTTTTAATTGTAAGCTTTAATTAGTCAGATTTGGTGGTACACACTTGTAATCCCAGCACTCCAGAGGCAGAGGTAGGCTGATCCCTGTGAGTTCGAGGCCAGCGTGGTCTACAAAGTGAGTCCAGGACAGCCAACGATACACAGAGAAGCCTTGTCTCAATGAATGAATGAATGAATGAATGAATGAATGAGTAAATGAGTAAATAAATAAATGCGGGATTAATTGTCCTCGGGGTTGTGTCTCAGTAGTGGAGCACTTGCTTACCCAGCATGAGCCCAACCCTGCTGCTCCAAATGCCTCATTCTAAGTGATGGAGGTGAGGTGGAGATGAGCATTTTGTCAATCCCACGCCTTGATGACACGTCCTTGAGTATGATATGTGATGAGATGTAGCTTTAAAAAGAACAAATTACAGTCACCCCCAACAAGTCAGTCACCTCCAGAAATGACCGTCTTGCAGCTGTTTGAAGGACAAGCCGGGCAGCGGCTTTCCTTGCGGCACCGTTTTTATCTCAAGAATGAATGGTGGCTTGTGATTATTTTGAGAAAAAATTTAACACATTTTCTTGAAAATTGTCTTGAAAGCAAACTACTGACATGTAATAAAATTCAAACTGCTTCCTCCTCCTCCTCTTCTTCATATTTTGTTACTTTTGAAACAGAGCCTCTCTACATAGGCCCTGGCTGTCCTGGAACTCACTCTGTAGACCAGGCTGGCCTCAAACTCACAGAGATCCACCTGCCCCTGCCTCTGCCTCTGCCTCGGCCCCGGCCCCTGCCCCTCTGCCTCTGCCCCTGCCTCTGCCTCTCTGCCTCTGCCTCTCTGCCTCTGCCTCTCTGCCTCTGCCCCTCTGCTCCTCTGCCTCTGCCTCCGCAGTGTTGCGATTAAAGGTGTGCGCCACCACACCCAGCCAAAATTCAGACTTTTAAAGTGAGAATTTTGGAAAACTTGTGATCGTTACCATGTAGCATTTTCCTGATATTTAAAGGCGAAACTTTTTTTTTTTTTTTGGATAAAATTAGTGGTGATGTTAACAATCAAGACTTAAAAATGAAGCATAGTGCAATGTTTGTCATCTAAAGGATCTCAGTTAACTCAGCGAATTAAAAGTTTCCAGATGTTACAACGGTACAAAAATCGGCGAGTCAGCGATCTACTCAAAGGGCAAGTTGGACAGCTAGATTTTCAGGGGAAAGTTCATTGATTAGAGGGCAGAGTCCATGTTGTAGCTTTGATTTTGTATCAAAGGTGACTACCCGGAACGATAGGACTTGGCTATTGAAGCGCCCCTCGCTTTGTAACCACCCGGGTATAGAAGGGCAGCTGTGTATCGCTTCTTACATATCCGAACAGCACGTCAACAGGCTCAGTGCAGAAGCTACATCTATGACACTGGGCACCAGAGACCTTTTGTACAGTGTCAGGTAATGCTGGTCCTGGGACTAAGTTTTGAAACATGTAACAATTTTTCATAAAATTGTTTTATACATAAACGCAAAGTATGTTTTATATAAAAAGAGCAGTTCATAAGTAAATTAGCATATATTTAGCATTAGAAAATTAACTACGTAGAATACAGCAAGTAGATGTAATTTATATAAATAAATGGATTTTAAGATCTGCAGATAATGAAGAGACACAAATGTTTAAAAATTTTGGGTCTGGAATAAATGAGTAGATAGGCATACATGTGAAGACAGCAAAGATACAGGGACATGAAAGATTTGAGTCCTCTGTTCTGGTGGAAATGGAAGATGGACACCTGGCCATAGGCATCTGTAGCTCAGAGATTAGGAAAGACTCGGTGTGAGGATACAAATTTGACAGGGATCACACTTGGGTAGTATTCAGAGTTGATGACTTTACTGGGATCTTCAAAACTGTGACCATCCCTTTATGCTTTATTTAATATAAGCAAACAAAACCAAGGCCATAGGCTGATTTGAGGAGAAAGTGTAGTTTTAATAGGCTAGGCTGGAGGTCCTCCTGCCTCTGTCTCAGGGTGCTGAGATTAAAGGTTTGGATTGCCATGTCCCTTTACTCTGACAGTAATCCTACATCACCCACCAACCTGCATTTGAAAGTGCATACAAGATGTGCTGCATTTGTTTGTTTTGTATCTTGATGTGATATTTTCTTTCTCTGGCTCCCATTGAAACCTTGGTAAGTTTTCCTGTTCATCATTTTTCATGTAACTCAGCCAACATTTTCTAAGAACAGCAATATGGTTTAAAGAATACAAATTAGTTGAATTTGATGATGTTTTTCATCATTAACTTTATACTTAATTAGTACCAAATAATCACTTGATGTCTTTGTGACAAGCACATATGTATTCTTTCATTAAATATCCATTCCGCTGTTTATGCCAGACATTGAACCAAGCATCAGAAATGCAGTATAGACCACATAGATAGCTGAACCATGGACTTTGTAACCTAGAAGATCAAATGTATGTTAAACATATTTCACACATTAAAATGTGTTTTGCTTCAATTATGCAGGATTAGTAAAAAGACACAGTAGCTGGGGAGAAGGCTAAGTGAATGAAGCAGTTTCCTCCCAAGTGTGAAGACCCAGAGCTCAGGTCATTCCAGACCTCTGACAGCCAGGGAGGGAGAGAGGGAGACAGGAGAGCTTTTGACCAACTAACTTGGCAAATACCTTGTCTCAAGCAAGAAAGAAGATGAGAACCCACACCCATGCATGTCCTCTGATCTCCATAGGCTGGATGTGGTACACATGCACCAATGCTCATAGACAGGAACATGTGTAAACATACACAGTGTCCACAAAGATAGAGCACCCGGTGACACGATGAACACGCTATATCTTAGGAAAGAAAATTACTTTGCTTCTTGTTCTTTTTGCTTGAGTGCTGAAGCCTAATACGTCATGTCGATTTTTATTGTCGACTGAGTATTCTTTGATTAAGTCATTTCACATTTCTCAGAGTTTTCTTTGGCTTCATTCATTCTCTCCTGTTTGTATCTAATTAGATGTTGCCATGTATCAATGTGTATGCTCAGAACACTTTATTGTAACTTAACAGGATTTCTTAGTGTATTCTTGGCTCAGTCAAGCTGTGGGATAATAAAAATATTATATAATGCTTCCAGGGTTAAATAATCTCAAATTAAAAAAATAAAAATGTTATTTGGGTTCTTTAGTTTGCTAATATATTCTCTAACTCTCAGAGAAAGAGTCTAACTTAACAATGTTTCATAGAGAGCACTGACCAAGAAGTGTTTCTTTGTGGGCTGTTTTAAGGAACCATCTGAGGTCACCAAATGTGAAATGCTGACTTCAATGTTGGGTTTCGTTTTTTCTTTCTTCTTTTCCTCCTCAAATCTAACAGTATGTAAAATCAAAGCCAACATTAAAAATAATTATATCATGAAACAAATAGATCAAGGCACATATTAAAAATGAACGGCTTTGGGCTGGAGAGATGGTCAGAGGCTGCTCTTCCTCAGCACCTGATTTCAGCTCCCTGCACTGCAGCTCAACTGCACCTCTGACTCCAGTCTCAGGGAATCTGATACCCTCTTCTGGCTTACACAGGTACTACACACATGTGGTTTGCTTCCATATGCATAGGCAAAATATCCATACACAGGAAATAACACTTAAATGGCGAACATTTTACTTAATGGTCAGATACTAGTGAAACTTTTAAATGTCTTTTCCCCTAAATGTCATGTTTCAAGGAACATGAAAAAGATATCTGGTTCCATGTCTCTTCAGTGTACTGGAGGTCTGGCCACTGCAACAAGGCAAGAATCTATTTTAAAGCCATTTAGACTTAGTAAGTGGAGTAACAAGTTTATATGGTTTTACTCAGTATGAGTAGTTTTTAGCACACAGAGTAAATATAGAAAAAACTAATTAAATATTAAGCATTTACAATGTAATAAAAATGTAAAACACTTAGGAAATAATGTAGAGAAGGGTGTTAAAAACCAGTATATTGAAACTGAAAACCAGTTTTGGAAGAAATTAAATATTCCGTATTTACAAGTGTGAAGACCTAATTATTGTTATTTCTTCTTAAATTCAACTATAGAATTATTGTATCTCATCAAGAATATTTAAAAATGGAATCAGACAGATTCTGAAATTAATATTTAAGTAGATCTGTAATTAAGCAGAACAAAGACTTTTATTTTGATATGTGTTTTGAGACCACTTCTCACTATGTAGCCTAGTGTGGCCTGGAACTCACAGTAATCCTCCTGCCTCAGCTTCCTAGGCACTATGATTCACATGTGTATATCACCATGCCTAATTATCAAGGTATGGTGCCACACACCTTTGATCCCACCATTCTGGAGGCAGAGGCAGGTGGATATCTTTGAGTTGAGGCCAGTCTGGTTTACGGAGTGAGGTCCAGTACAGCCAAGGCTATGTAGGGAGACCCTGTCTCAACTACCCAAATTATCTTATGATAAAGCATTGCTAGTTAATACTGTATTTTTCTATGATAGTTGGAAGTATCTATGTACATAGTACACTGCAGTACATGAAGGTTAAGTGCTCATTGACAGGAGGGTTAAGCACAGACAAATGGGTCTCTCATTAGAAAAGAAGGGAAGCTGAAACAGATACAAGCTCCCTTGATACTTGTGGGTAAGTGGTTCCAGGATCTTCTGCTTTGCCATGGGTACCAAAACCTGATGGTACTCTGATAATCCTTATATAATTAGGGCTTATGCATTTCAAGCCATTATATAGCTTCATATAACCTACACATATTTTCCCATGAACTCTGTGAACACTTACATCTAATACAGCCTGAAGGTTGTATAATGTGTTGCTATATTGTTGACGGAATAATGCCAGAAAAAAAAATAAATATTCCAAACCCACATATCCCTGTGAATACAGAGTGCTGATTATGTGTCTATATGTACAGGGTCACTTGACACAAGACAATAGTGCAACTGGGTATCCAAAAGGAAGAACAACTTTTCATTATATAAGTATAATTCCAGACAGCAGTCTAAATGCAGAAGGCTAAACAATAAATCTTATATTACATTAGCAAATACTATTAAGGCAACTTACAGTAGGACACTTGATGCCTAAGTAGCTTGTCAGGCATTCACCAGAGAGGAGACTGATTATCTAGCCTACCTTAAAACAATGAGTTTCTGTTCACTGTTGAGAAGGTTTTAGACAAGCCATGTGGCTGAAGATCAAATTTGCAAGGCAAATGACCTCTGTCCAAAATATTGTTGCCACCCTTTAAAGGGTACACTAAAGTCAAACTTAAAATAAAAGAATGAAAATATTAGAGGTACTGGTATTTTTAGAATGTAAAGAAAAGATACATTTAAGGGATGCCAGGCACTGCGCAGGAGTCTAGGGAGCTTAACATATTCTTCATTCAAGCACTGGCCAAAGGGGCATGTCCTTGACCTGTATGGCCGGAGAAGTGAAAATGGCGCAATAGCGTATGGTTATAGGAGCTAAATAGAGCTTGGATTCAGCAAGTGTCAGAGGGAGAAGTAGAGGGTGTCTTAATGAATTGTTCTGAAGGTTCGCACAAATCTATCATATCTGGGTGTCTGCGTCAGGCCTGTGTGAACGCTATGATCTGGTAACTTGACATTTATTTAAATTTCAACTTTACGTGTTGCAGAATTCTGAAGTCCCTGTTGAGTCAGACGATGGATGAACAATCACAAGGAATGCAAGGGCCACCTGTTCCTCAGTTCCAGCCACAGGTAATTTAATTAAGCAGGGATAAGTGGATCTCTCTGTTAAATGAGTGTGAGTAAATTTGCATCCAAAATAAAAGAGCCGCAAAGTGTTCATTTTGAATTTCCAAGTTGTAGTCAAAATGACTGGCTTCTCAGTGCTTCTAATGTTTAGTTTTCATATAAAACATGACAAGAGGCCAGCTCTGGCTAATGATTTCATCTCAGTGACTTTGGCTTTGAGAGTTACTGCTAGTCTTAGGTGGGTGAGGGGAAGACTGGTTTGGGAGTGTCTCTGCATTTTGTACCCACTTCTACTTTGACTGGCTGCTCTTGACTTCCATAACTGTCTCTCTGTCTGGTTGGAAATGTTATTGCTGATTTCTTGGAATGTAAAATGAAGTAGAAAGGGTATTTTGGTAAAACAATGTGTACATATTACTGAAATTCAACTTAGAGTTTCCCCAAATTCGTTGTTAAGGCATCTCACAAAGCCTCGTGTGCTAGTGCACACGCCCCACTCTGGGAAGCGATGCCCCACTCTGGGAAGCGGCACCTCACTGCTACTGTCTTTCACACAGGCTGCTTCTCAGCCTGTTATTTGAGAGGTCTTCTACAACAGGCCCCACTTACCCTCTGCTGGTCTTACCTTAGTTTTGCTCAGAGGTTATTCTCAGTGTTGAGGACTCGCTAGGAGTTCTTTTAACTGAAATCTGTAGTGCAGTGGATGTGTGGCAGTGTCCCCCCAGACTTCCCTGTGCTGTGTCCACCGACTCACGAAGCAAGGATGTGAGGTGCCCACATTGCTCTCCAAATTTGCTTAATCTCTATGGTTTCCAGTTGTTTGAATGCACCTGTTGACTTCTTCCAGAAGCACTGCTCAGGAACTCGGCCGGTGGAAAACTGCCTTTTCTGCTTCTGTGAAGTCATTTGCTTTCTACTCTCCTGCTCTCTAGTTTAAAAAATCTGGCACACCCTTCCAGGATCCTTCCAGGACCATCTAAAGAGCCAGCACTGCCATAGGGCCTGCCCAGTCTTCTTGTCCTCCACTGGAAACTTGATGGTTTTTCTAAAATTCTCTTCTGGTGTTTCCGAATCTTTGTTATCTTTGTTTCGTTTCCTTATATGGTCATTTACCTTATTAAGCTAAAATCTTGTGGGAAAGGATACAGTACTTTGGACACATGATGCGGGCCTCAGTTAGATACAGAATAGAGACCGATCAGTATATCCTTAAAATGACTGTGTTTAAATTAGTTCTCAATATACTTTTATATTGTGTGGCTTTGTCCTGTGTACTTGAACTTTCTGTATTGAGAAAAGCCATTTAGAGGCAGGACACATTTGCTTTCAGGCTTGGCTTTATCAGGCATATCTGCAGCTTTGTAATGGTCTTCAGTTACAGGGCCAAGATTGTTGTGAGCAAATGGTATTAGATACACCTAGCTCAATGCTGTCTTGTACCGTTGGCATTGACTTTGAGATACCACTGTTTTATATCGCACCATTCCTAGCAAAGACAATAAAAGAACACCTCTAAAAATTAGGTAGTTCATGTTGTGATTTTGAAGTTCACAGTTCTGACTGGTCCCATGCTTCAAAGAAAAAAAAGTCACTTTTTTCCCCCTTTGCCTCCCACTGACTCACCACCAAGAAAGGTCGGGGTGGCAGTAGGAGGCAGAAATGAAAGTAATTGTTTTCTTATGAGATACTAGGCTGCCACACAGTCTAAATTTCAAAATCATAGAGCTGGTTCTGCATTTTCTTTCACACTGTTCCTTTACTTTCTGCCTCCTGCTGCTGCTCCTGTGCGGGTGGAACGCTTTCCCTGTTGGAAATAGCCAAGTGTCATCCCAGGCTCTGGCTGGGATGAGGCTTCCCCTTTTCCTCCTCTCTGCCTTCAGACGGGATGGTGTGAGACAGTGAAAGGAAGAGCACCTGACAAGAGCTTATAGGCGGTATCGCTTATTAAGTCTTTGAGAAATGTTCCTGCTCTCCTTAGCATTTTAAAAGACAAGGAAGGACAGCCTGGGCTCAGGGTTGACACCCTTCCTTTGTTTTCTTCCAGGCCATTGGCCTGAATAACGGGGTGATATGGCAACATATGGTTAGCCTGGTGACTCCTTCACTTTTGTAATGCTAATGGAAGCCTGGATGTAAACAGCAGCCTAAAGGAGCAGGCCTTTTAAGTGTCAGACACCAATTCCGACGGAGTGATGAGCAGTGTGTATTCTTAGCATGGCTCCCCTTTTCTCTGTTTGAGATGAGCCTGTAAACCCATGCGTAGCATGTTACGCAGCCTGTTATGGAGTACAGTATGAATCCCTTTGTGTTTAAGTTTTAGAATATGGAATTTATGTATTTTTATTTTTATTTTTTCTCCATTACTGCTGTGCTCGTAAAGTTAAAGCAAATTTTTCATTAGCGTTCCTGGTCTTCCTCCCTTGATAGTGCCCACTACTGTCTAGAGAGCAGCGACTGCACTTTTGATTAGATTCTTCTGTAGGTCATTGTTCACAGACCTTCTCTACAACAGTAGATTTCCCTTTTCCTCCTTTAATTCAGATGGTATAAAAGGTGGGCACCAAAAAAAAAAAAAAAAAATCAAAATACTACCGGAAGACTAATATTAAACAATGGAATTTTACATTTCAATAAAGGTTTATGAAGGTCTGTTACTGGTTTTGTTTTTTAGTTTTTAAATGAGGAGGCTTATGTTGCATATCTACTTTTTAATTCTAAAATTGATTCTGGAACAACAAATCAGAGTGCAATTCCAAGAACTTCTAAGAAGATTCATTTTAGTAATGATCAGAGCGTCAGGACTTCTGAGGGTTTCTGCTTTTTCTAAAAATTGAAATACTGTAATCTCGGGGCTGTTTGGGAAAGGGAACACACACCAGAGGTACATGTGGAGAACTGTCTGTACTTTTACAGTTTGCAGAGTGTGTGGACACTGTTTTAGTCCGAGTCTTAGGAGTCTTAGCCACAAGGTGTGCCAGCCATTCCTTTAAATTCCCAGGCAGGCCAACTAGAAACCACTTAGATTTTCAAATGTGTAAAGGCAGCAGGACAGCTGAGGCCAAGCACAGCACTAGAGTACAGAAAGTGCTGACTGTGAGCAGGAGGAAGGTAGCGCCCTGGTGGCTCACAGTGTGACTAAGGGTTTGGTCATAGTCAATATATTGCCTTCTTCTCTCTCCGTTTATCTGCCGGAGTTATTTTCTGAGCAGCAAGGCTTATTTTGTTTGCTCTAATGAATTCATGTTGTGAAGGTGTTGTTATTTGGCACTGAATAGAGCATATACTTTGCAAAGTTTTTATATTAATTTAGGTGGTGTGGTCTCCTCGTAAGCATTTACTTGCTTGTTTTTTGAGACAGGGTCTCTCTGTGTATCTTTGGCTATCGTGGACTCACTATGTAGACCAGGCCAGCCTTGAACTCATAGCGATCCGCCTGCCTCTGCCTCCCCAGTGCTGGGATTAAAGGTGTGCGCCACCACGCCCAGCTTGCCACTGCAGTTTTGAGGAAAGCCAGTCTACCCCTAATTGAGTGTCATGGTCTGACCCTCCAGTAAAGCCCGAGGCTTCTCGGCAGTCACATTCTTAGTCTGGAAGCTTCCCACGGTCTCCGCAAGCTCTCCTGCTTGCTTGCTCTGCTTTCCTCCAAGGCTAACTGTTTCATCCCCTGATCTCACTCTCAGCTGACACGTTCTGAAAATCACACATTTCATAGCTGGAATCAGTGCTCAGGTAGTCTGTAACCATTATGGGATGGACCTATCCTCCCATCCTCATCTATCAAAATTCTCAATAGAGCCAGATCCTATACTATCCCCTACTCAGTTTCAGCTTTTCTAGAAAGGGGTGTTCATAGTCAATCGTTTATAATCATTTCTTCTTTTTCATAAATTTACTCCATGTAAGCTCCCCTCCCCCCTTACCCTCTGAGCTACTGAGGGCTTGTCGTACCAACCGCATTGGAAGATCATTAGCCATAATCTATTCCTTGAAGCTCTTTCTTCTCTTGGTTTCTATATATCTCTTTTCTCTCTTGTTTTACTGGCCTCCCTTTGCCCTGTGTCTCCTCACCTCCAAAGCATCTTAATTGTAGCTTCCTCTAAGTCTTAGTTCTTAACATCTTTTCTCTGCCCATTTGCATTCCTTATCCAGGCAGTATTCCATCTTAAATCTCATGCATGTGGCTCTCAGAGTCATCTCAACCTGGAATGCTGCTCCTCCCAAACTCATATGCTCAATAGCCTTCCCAATGTGGGATTGTCCGTCGTAACGATGGTGATGGTGATCTCAAGCTGACCTCTAAGCATTTGCCTCCTCCCTAGGCTACAGCTCATCTTCTTAATCCCAGCTATTGGCCAGTTCATCCTTGTTGCACTGAGGCTGGACCATGCCTGGCTTCCCTCTTCTCTCCTTATGGTTGATTTATCAGGCACCAATAACTCGATATTTAAAACATTCTGGGAGGTTACTTAACTCTTCCATTCCCTCCACCAGACCAGAGGCTTCTCTTGCATTGTAGATAATTTAGCAGACAATAAAAAGATCATTCTGAGAAAACTAATAGGCTTGTTAAACACACACACACATATTTTATATAGTACTTGTCTCCTTATCTCTTAAACTCCGCCCACATACGAGAGATTGAATCAAGGGCCGTGCACATGCTAGGCAAACACTGTATTAGTGTTACAGGTCCAGCCATTTATGAATTTTTTATTCAGAGACAGGCATTCACTAAATGGCCCGGGCTGGCCTTCACCTCACTCTATAGTGCAGGCATGACTTGAATTTGAAAAATCTCCTACCTCGGCCTGCCACATAGCTGGAATTACAGGCTTGGTAAGGCCTGGATTGTTCTCATTTATATATCGTATTTTATATTAATGAATGACAAGTGATAGGTAACCAACAAGTGCTTGCTGAGTGGGTAAGTATCTCTAATGGAAAGTTTTATTTTAACCTCTTCAGTTCAGATGGATCCGTGGGTCTCAGTTGCGTAGAATTCCTTTATGCAGTTACATAATACTGAGAAGGCTGTCAAATGAGAAATTATTTCAACATATTTAAAATGTGATTGAGCTTCCCTTGCTTTTAGAGTGATAACTCATGTTTGCAGACTTAGGAGTGAGCATTCCTATTTCAAAGGACATGCTTTGGGACATGTGGAGGACTTTTAGAGGCTGAGATTCTCTTGTCAGCTCTCTGGAGTTTGAAGTCATTCCAAATGATGTGGGTAAGGGTAAGGCCAGAAGTCATCAGAGTGGCTTTCCAGTTGAGTTCAGACCTGAGTTCAGAAGCATAATTATAGGAATCACAGCAATGAAATCTCAGTAGTTTTTAGGATGACTTTGATAATTGAGAATAGCCCAGAATTCTATAGAGCTATGTATTTCTTTTGTCAATAAAGATATTTTTCCCAACAAAGTAAGATGCAGTTTTAGTTAAGACAGACAATTTTCATGTGGTTTACTAATTAGCTCCTGTTGCAATGCTCAAGCTAGATTTTCAGATTTCTCTTCAGTAGTTGAAGCTTCTCTAGAGTAGGACCAATCAATCCCCCTGTGGTCGAAATTCCAAAGAGCAACATTCAATGTATAGATTGGTTTGTTGGATGTCAGTAGCATGGGACTTGGTGGTGCACGTGTATATAATCACAAGAGGCCACAGCAGGAGGATTGAGAGGTCCAGGCCAGCTTAAGCTACAGGTGAACTTAAGGTCAACCGGAGCTGTAGAGAAGAAATCCCTTTTCAAACAGTCAGTGATTAAAGGTCCTGAGGTTGATCTCTCTGCATTCAGTTTTCTTGTCAGTAAATTACAATAGTTTTTAACTCCATAGAAATAGCATGCAGCTTTCTTTTTGGATATTGTTCAGCAATAGTTAACCTTTGTTATAGATTGGTGTTGATGACCACAGTGACAGCATGCTGTCAATAATTGTCTTCTTGGGGCTGGAGAGATGGCTCTAAAATTACTTGCTGCTCCTGCAGAGGACTCACTTCAGTTCTCACCACCCACATGGTGGCTTACAGCTATCTGTAGTGCCAGTTCCAGGAAATACAGTGCCGTCTTCTGGCCTCCATAGGCACCAGACGCCCACACAGTGCACATACATGCCTGCAGGCAAGACACAACTCATACATGTAACATAAATAAAAATACATCTTTAAAAACTTGTCCCCTTGCTATGTAGCTGAGGCTGATCATCTTGCTTCCAATGTCCACAGGACTGTCCACATGCTGGAATTACAGGCATGCGCCACCACACATGATGCCAGCAACTGTCTAGGCCCACATACTTCTGTCATTTGTTTGTTTGTTTTGCTGTATTAAATAAACCTTTTCCTTTATTGGGTTTTTATTACCTATCTTCTGTATGAACTGTTTCTCCTCTAGCCTATCTTTGCTCAGTAAATGAGATTACGGTTCATATTGTGCATAAGCCGGAAGTCAGTTGTGCTCAGAGTCTGTCAGTCCTCCAGTGCAGATCTCTTGGTTCCTCCTGATTCTACCTTCTCTTCATGTTGTGGAAACTTCTGAGCCTAGTCCATGCCTTCCTGGCCATACTACACTCATCCCCTTCCAAGGTCCTTTCCCACTCAGCATCCTGAAGTGTCTGCACAGTGTGTCCCAGGACACAGCATAGTGCTCCCATGATTAAAGCCCAAATCCCCATTCTTGTCAGACAGAACTCAAAGGGATTTCATCAGTGCTTATCTTTTTAACCTCCTTTCTTAACAGTCCTCCATGTTGATCTTACTGCAGCCTTGGTATACTGTTTGCTGTTTCTTGAACACAACAGACTTATTTTTTTTTTTTGTTTTCCAGTGCTAAGGATCAAACCCTGGTACATGGTAAGCCAGTTCTCTGTCACCGACTTCTACCTCTACATTCCTCTTTGTCTTTTCATCTCAGTGTCAATGTTTTATGCTCATCATTGTATAATCTAAAGTAATCATGATTCAGCTTCAACCACACGAACCTAGGTTATTTCCCTGCACAGTGTGTAAATATACAGAACGAATATCAAATACCATGTATGTGTTGCCTTTTTACTGTCATAGCATTACATGGTTCTTTATTATTTAACAGCCGGTATTAATATTTGTGGGATAGATGAGCAATTTTAAAGACAATCTGTTTTGCTCTGACTTTGCTTGTGTTACAGGCTTTTCTTCTATGTTCTGCTTTGTGAAATGTAGCTGGTAAAGCAGGGGACATAAGGATGCCTCTAACTTTAATTATCTTGTTCATGATCATGTAAGAGAGATGAAGTATTTTTCATTCAATCATGTAATTATTATAGTGGGCCAGATAACTAATGATGATCATATACTACAAATACCAGGTCTCACTATTGCATTGTATGTGGGGTGTCTTTGTCACTCATTTCCCTGTTCTGTGGTGAAGTTCCTCCTTTAAATTACAAAATCTACTGAGTGAGTAATGGCATATTTCTAAAAACTGGTGTTAAGTCTACTATAGACTTAAGGGATGGTTTGCTTTTGAAATAAAGGCATTTTAGGGAAATACTTTTGCAAATGAGAAGAAACACAAATAGTTAGGCATTGATGATATGCATGGCATTTTGTTTTTCTCTTCTGGTTTCTAGGAGGTCTGTAGGAAATAACATATAGTAGGGTTATATTAGGTATGTCAGGAACGGTGTCTGACTTGTGTATTTTGAAGTGTGCTTCAAAAACACAGGAGATGACAGTATAGATACACTGCAAAGTAAAATTGATCAACTTTCAGTATTTTGCTAGTTTTCAGTTTACTCTTAAACTGAAAGCATTAATATAAACTCATTGCTTTAAGCAAGTAGTAAAGCAAAAGTCTATAAGAGGTATTTGCAGTAATGATAAAACCTTATTAATGGTGTTAAATATTGCAATTAGTCCTGGCTTGCATGGCAGATCATTGCTAATACCTCAAGGACTATCAGGACATAATTTCCTCTCTGGGGAGTTTATTGAGTCCATGCTGTGGCTCTTCTAATTTCTCCATAGAGAATTATTATTAAACTCTTTCCCTGAGTCATCTATTGCTCAGTACATGTCCTTGCTTTCAAATTTTAAAGCAAATTAGAGAAATTAATTTAATCCTAGGAAATTATTAATTATTTAAATAAGAGCCAGTGTCTTACAGAATACATTTCATTTTAAAAGTGAAAAGTATTCATGTGAAGGAAACACAGCTTAAAGTAGAGAAGATCATCATAATTACTGTAGTTAACAGATGATTACATGGGTACTTCAGTGAGACATGCCTCAACAAGAGCTCAGGACATTTAACATAGTAAAAGCTTCATTCACTTAAGAGCATAATTTCTTAGTTGCCATATATCATTTTCAATATGAGTGTCTGAGATCTAAGAATTCTTTCAGAGGATAGTCTCTGAGTAAACACACACACTCTCTCACACACATAGAGACTAAAATTAATAATTTGTAATAAAAATAATACTCTTAAGTGCTTCCAAAATCAGGTTTTATATTACCCTTTAAGTAAGGAGTTATGGAAGTTGGTTAGAAATAAAATAATATTGAAAACACCTTATATAGACATGTATTTGATCCTTGATAGTTATATTTTAGCTTTTCTTCCAAAAATGAATGTCTGAAAATACTATCTGGGACATGAAGTCTGTATAGTTTTAGAAGACCCTATGCACTGAGCGTGTGACACCTGTGTCATTTGTCGTGGAGAGCATGCAGTGTTATACTGGGTTCATGGGTCATGACCAGCACTCTGTTGTTAACCCTGTGATTTTGAACTGTCTTCACAATATTCCAACCATATAACCTAAGTGCTACCAAAGATTTTATACATTTTTATGTATTAAAAGTTTCACCACAACAAGTGTTAAAAGGAGTTTGGGGAGAGCGACTACAGTTGCATGTGCTGTGTTGGCCGGTTCCATTCATTAGGACCGGGGACATGGTATCGAGTTCCTCAACTGTAAGGCCTAGCAAGGGTCTGGGAGGTGCTGGGAGCACGGCTTGAGTGTGCCACCTGCACGTGTGCAGCACAGGATCAGATTGAGACCACTGTGGTCCAGCGAAAGAAGGGCAGAGCAGAGAGTCCAGGGGGAGGCTAAAGAGCTGGGCTGTCTTGGCAGCTGCAGAGTTGAAGGAACATCTCTCTTGGGGGAGGGAGATTCCTGCTTTTCTTCTAGGTGCTTCCTGTTTACTGGCTCACCCACATGAAGTTCTTTGTGGCAGACTCTCCCCTGTTTGACAAGAAACAGAAAACAGATCTGGATGGCTTGCTTAGTTTCTTTTCTGGTGCAGTGATTAAAAATACTCTGACAAAAGCAACTTAAGGGACCGAGGGACTGTTTAATTCACAGCTCCAGGTTCCAGCCCATTACGGCAGGAACTTGAAGGAGATTGTTCCATGGTATCCAGAGTCAAGAACAGACAAGTTGTGTCACTGATCTCCCATTCACCTTCTTGTTCCTTCCAGGGCCCAGCCCATGAAATGGTGCACCACAGTGGGACTTCCCACCTCAGTTAATCCGCCTACAGTTAAGTCCTCATAGATAGGCCACCACCACCCCCTCAGCACAGCGTAGTCTAGACTCCTCGAGATACCCTTCCGAGATGATTCCAGACCCTGCAAGTTAACAGTTGAAATGAGCACTGGCTGGGCTCAGAATGAAACTGGAAGCTAGGAGCATCCTAGCTTAGGCCCTGCTGACCAACCCTAGAACCCTAGTTCTCTGAAAACACAGAGGACTCTCGTGGCTGACCAGGCTTTCCAGCAAGGTTGATTTGAAGTGTGGTGTTCAGTGTTTTTCTCATCACCCCAAGAAGGACCACAATTTATTACTAAAGTCTTCGTCAATAGATAGAATGAAAGGAGATTTTTTTTTGAACTCTCAGCTGTTGGCGGGCTGTGAAACGCAGAGGCTTGCACGTCTGGTATTCTTTCCATTATGTGGCCCTGCTGTCTGTGCTAGGCGGTACTTAGAACCATCTTAAATGACTGCCGTGCACTGTATGCTTCATGCCTTACATTCGCTCAGAATTTTCCAGTACCTTCTCTTAGTAAATGTTTGTCTTTTTCCTGGCCTCCAGTTGTAAACTGAGAACTTGGTCTTTGCTTTTGAAAAATCAGTGTATAGTTGGAGAGCCACATGTATGCAGATAAATAATTGAAAGTCAGTATGATCTAGAACAGTGGTTCTCAACCTTCCTAATGCCACAGCCCTTCAATACAGTTCCTTATGTCCTGGTTGCTTCATCATAAAGTTATGTTGTTGCTATTTCATAACTGTACTTTGCTACTGTTATGAACTGTGATGTAAATGTTAGATATGCCACCCCCAAAAGGGTTGTTGCCCACAGGTTGAGAGCCACTGATCTAGAACCTAGCTAACATAGGGCGTAAGTTTGGACAGCTCTTTCTGGAACTGCACGCCCACTGTCCGGACAGCTGGCTGCCTCAGTGGCTTGGAGACACGGAAGCAGGTCCCAGGAAATAAAGCTGCTTAAAAGAGCTGATGATAGTTATCTTACAGAGGCTAATGATGGGATTAAGTTGCTGAGACAGCTGTGGTTTGCCACGTGTGAAGAAGTTACTCAGAAGGCTAGTGCAGCACCATGGGGAGACCAGAGCTTATGGTGCCTCTGGTGGGTGGGGCCCACGGCCAGGAGACACAGGCCACCTTAAAAGGCCTCTCCCATGTAAGGTATCCATCGCTAAGGTTCTTAGTGATAGAAACAA